>NC_080783.1:86693866-86993866 GCF_028018385.1 Neofelis nebulosa
ATTTTAGTAACATCAGATGTATTCTTCTCTTTTCCCTTATCAAATAGCTGCTCTTCCCACACTCTTAGTTTGAAGTCTAACCCTTTTTTTTCTAGACTGGGGGTAAGGGAGGGTGATGAAATGTTGGAACAATTGAACATCCCCGTCCATTTTCTCCAAAAGCCTTTTGTATTCTGGCAGATCTGTGCAATCTTTTTTTTCACATGACACCGTAGGCCTAGGCCTGAAATAATGGGGAAAAGAGATGAGTATCAGGATTTCTCAGCAAGAACTAAACAAAACATACATCTTCTTTAGCGTGAATTGGACTGGGGTTAGAGTGGGTGGGGTTGGAGGAAGGAAAAAAGAATGGAATATCTGAATAAATATGAATAAATTTATTAGATACTTTTCGCCATCAGATAGCTTCCCTCCCCCCCCCAAAAGTGTTATTTTCTATCTTTCTAAGGATATAAGCCTTAACGAAAGCAATCTGAGTAACGGATTTGAGGAAATTGCCCAATAATACAAACGTACATGCAAATACATGCATTTGAACTGAAAAATTGTTAACCACGCTTCTGTCCAAGATGTGTGAGGGCCATTCAGGGGCTGTAGGGCCCTGGATAGACACACAAACAAGTGTGTGTCTATCTGGAGCCCCACACATTGTAATAAACACAGCTGCATTTATTTGAGTATGTGATCCCATGTACATGTAAAAACATTCAAACAAACACACTCCACAGATTTATTTGATTGTGCAATGGGGCAATTATTCAAATAAACATGCTCGGTGCAATTATTTGAATCTCACATTGCATTTTCATCAATCACAGCTCTAAAAAAAGGGGGGGGGGGAAACACCAAAGAATTTATGTGGGAAAAAAATATATGTGAAAACAACCTTATTATAGATTTTATAGGGTTAGCCAAAGTTATGGCTCCCTCCTTAACTGTAACTCAACTATTCTGTATTCAACAACATTTGTTTCTAATGATTAATTGATTCATCCGCTGGATCATGATATCGGAATGACCACAACCTTCAGAGTCATAGAGTAGCGAACTTTACAAACCTCAATTGGGTAGAAATGTGAAATCTCTGTAGTTTAAGTGCAGAATAGTTCTTCCTAGGCATTTTACATCAAGGGGATACTGTTTAAATTATTATCACTTCAAATAGCACTCCCATAAATTTAAAAAATTTTATGCATACAACAAAACATTCCTACATTTGAAGACATAAAAAAAAATCACAGGTGACTCATCTGATCATTTTATATATTAATAAATATTATGACATATATGTGAACACATCACGAATCATATAGGTGTACCAAGAGGCAGCTTATGCCTCTCTTAAGTATGTACTGACATAACCTAATATACTAAAATGGGAAGGGGCGTTTAGTCACTGAAATATGCATCGTGTAACAAAGATGAAGAAAATACATGGCTTGTGCCCATCATAAAAAAGATTCAGACTGAAGGCTTAGCTTTGGTTTTTATTCAATTAAATTGTTAAACTGTGCACAGTGATTTTTTTTTAGAACTTGAGACATTTGTGATGTTGGCTGTTTAAATCTTTGTTACCTTCGCTGTGAATTGAAATTGTACATATTTAGTAAATCATGCAGACAAAACAAACTTTTTAGACAATATTTTTATTGGAGAGTTTTCTTTTCCTGTATCCATGTTAAAAAAAAAAAAAAAAAAAAAACAACAAGACCTCCTTTCCCAAAATAAAAAATGTCAATACTAAATTTAAAGAAGTATAAAGGAATGATTGCTTCCTTTAGAGCTAAATATTGAAATAAACATGGAGATAATTGGCAACCTGTTCTTTTGGGCTAATAGGCCGTGTCCAATTTTTTGGGTCTGATGTTTCAGAGGGCCTCTGTTTCAGGGTTGAAGATGATCTATTAATCTCTGAATTAAACAAATGCTATTAAATTACAGAAATAAATCCCTCAGTCTTCATTTGTACATGAAATCTGGAATCAGAGAAGCAACACTGAGATGACACGAATGTGCTACAACCCCAAACTTGCTCTATTAAAACAGTCGCCTACCACCTATAATCTAGTATGACATGTTAAAAGGCTCCAAAATATCGAAAATATAAAATGAGCATGGCCGTTCCCATTTGGCCTTGAGATGAATATGACAAAGATTCTAATAATTTTAGTCAAAGAAAATGATGAGTAAAAAATACATGAAGATTAAAGCAGTGACAAATGATCTTTTAAGTATTCTAATTGGTCTTTCTCATTCATATCTTTGATTCTACAGAAATTGCAAATCCTGATGGTCCTGATTTCTAAGTGCGCCCATCAGCTTTCTCTCTTTCACTTCACAGAATATGCCTGTTAGATTTGGAACGAAGAATAAGCCCCCAAAATGTTAAAAATAGACTACCGCCCTGGCAGGAAATTTAGCATTGGCAAGCCCAGAACTCAGAAGGAATTGATCTAACATAAGGAAATGTTCAAAGAAAGATTTGTGCATTATGATCCTGTTCTGACCACTTTCAGAGCAGTCAAATGGAAGGATGAGAGAGAGAGAGAGAGAGAGAGAGAGAGAAATGGAAGGATGAGAGAGAGAGTGCATAGGTTTTGCAAATTTTGTATGTATACATTGAATATTTAGTGTTAGAAAACAACAATAATACCCAAGAGATGAAAGGAGTTAAAATGGAGTGTTGTTGAGATTTTATATGTTGTTATCTTACACAAATGGAAAACACTTAAAATGTTGATACTGGAAAAATAAAAGTCTCTAAAGACAACATCACAAAAAACTCTATGTAACTTATAACATATGCCAAAAATAAAAGAGAGAAAATATTAGCTTATCTTTACTCTTTTTATAAGAAACTTAGATTTTAGTGTATAACCTTTCCTTAAAGGAGAATCACTCTTATCCTTTCCTAAAACCGTCTTACTATAGGGCGAAGAAGTACATTTATACTTCGGTCTAGTTTTGTATAGGAAAAGAGGAATATGGGCTTCAAATTACTTGAAAAAAATACAGATGAATAAAGGCATATAAATTTAGAAAGGAAATTCAAGAACATCTCTACACTCTGAGAAAACATTATGTGTATTCCGTGACCACAAGCAATCTAGACCTTGGTTTTTACATCTCTTCTGAAAGATGCCGCTTCCAACACAAACAGTATTTCCCAATTCTGCAGTGCAGCCCAGGATTGGTGCAGACATGAAGGGAGAACACCAACTATTGAATAACCCTCAACCACTTCCTGCAGTCCTGCAACATTCTGTGGAGGTCACCACTTGATTATTGAACGTACTTAGAAAGTGTGAGCTCATACGTTTCCGGTTGAAGATTACTCTAAGTAAGGGGGGAAAAAGAGAAGTACAAGCCACCCTGCCGAACTTATTTTAACGCTTCAAGTGCCATTTCTGGAGAAAGTAGGTCTTAGAATAATCAGCCTAACATCGGAGTAAACACTTTTTTTTCCTTTTCCACAACATCAAGTGTTTTTATATTATCAAAGATAATTCCATGACAAGGAACATCTCATTCCCTTTAAAATAAATGGTGATGGAACATTTTTAAAAATCTGATCGAACAGAGTTCTGACCGCAATAACATCTCATTATGTACTACCTTGGTTTTTAAAATGGAAATTAGAATAATGATTCGGACACAGGGCACCTGGGTGGTTCCATCAGTTGAGCATCTGATTCTTGGTTTCGGCTCAGGTCAGGATCTTACGATTCTCATGAAATTGAGCTCTGCGATGACAGTGTGGAGCCTGCTTGGGATTCTCTCTCTCCCTCTTTCTCTGCCCCTCCCCTGCTCACTCGCTCTCTCTCTCTCAAAATAAATAAATGAACTTAAAAAAAAGAATAATGATTTCATACAAACAGTTTTCCAGGAACTTTCATGACCCCTTGAGTCAGATGCCCTCACCTAGAAATCACCCTATAAAATATGTTATAAACTCCTTGACGGCCTGACCAAATTATAACACACTCTGTGTCTGCATTAAAAGCGTCAAAAAATCTTGTTTTTGTTCTTTAATAAAGCTCTCCTATGAATCGGGTGGGAAAAGAATCTTTATGTTTGTAACACTCAGAAAAATAAAAGCAGCTAATCCACCACTCATATCTTGTAGATGAGGAAACTGAAGTCTCCACATCCTTGAGACCACGCTGGTTATTTGTTTCTATTCCTGGATGATCTAGAAAGCAGTTAAGCATAGACTGTCAAAACCCTAGCCTCCTGAGAGCGGTCTCTTCAACGTATCACAGTGAAACCCTACTTCCAACGGTTATGGGAGCATCAAAAGAAATGAGCTAGTTTCCCTACTTCCTGCAAGACGTCCATTCTGGTCCACAAGAACTCTTCATGCATGGATGGAATGAAAATAACCTACTTTGGACAGTATTACTCTGTATTACTGTGTATACTCTGTAATACTCTGTATTACTCTGATCACATCATCACGTGAGGGCTGTTAACCACTCCAGGACTAGCATCTCTGTTGGCTGAGAGCCAGTGACATTCTCAATTTTGACGGATGCTCTTTCAAAATCGCTAACTGCTGTTCTTATTACGCGCTAGTTTTGTCCAAGACTTTTGACAGTGCTTATGTCCATTGAGGATTTGTGCTCCATCGAGCCTCTCCAACTAGTTTCCAGCAGAGTAACAGGAGCAATAGGAGACTCATACATCGGCAACGGGAAAATCGGAAGAAACTGAAATAGATGAAAGAAATGAAGAGCACGGAAGAATCGTAGATATGCGCTCATCTGAAGCCTTGGCTCTTTTTTTCTTTTAATGTTTATTTATTTTGAGAGAGAGAGAGAGAGTGTGTTTGTGTGTGCGCACACATGTACAAGTGGCTGAGGGGCAAAGGGAGAGAGAGAATCCCAAGCAGGCTCTGCACTCGGTGCAGATGGGGCTCTATCTCACTAGAACCCTGAGATCACGACCTGAGCCAAAATTAAGAAGCAGAGGCTTAACCGACTGAGCCACCCAGGTGCCTCTGAAGCCTTGGTTCTTACAATTCTGGGACTCAGAGAGAATACAAGCCCAAATCATCCCATAGCTCCTCAGCAGAGCTGAGACTAGAAGCCAGGATTCCATAGATGCTTTTATTGGTTCCATTGACGCTTCTAACACTTCTATGATTCTTCAATTCTATTACATTTAGTGGTCCTAAGAGCAATACTAATATATTACAGTGACGACATTGATAGCTGCGTGCCTACCACGTGCAAAGCAGAATGCTAGGTAGTATAAGACATACGAAGATGAACAGGATAGGACTACTGGCCTCAGGTTTCTTATACTCTGTGGGAGATAGATACACACAAAGAAGCAGAATACAGAGTTCCAGGTCCTGTAGGGAATGTACGGACATGAAAGTCCCAAGCATGCCTTCTTCTACACCATGATGTTTTTTCTATTTCAACACAAACTAGTGCCATTCCCTCAATAATACACCTGTTGTCGAGTGAGGCTATGTGAGAAGCACTGTTCTATGTCCTAGGAATATAGTGGTGAACAAACAACAGCCCCACTTTAAGGGATCCACATGTTAGGGGAGGAGGTAGAAAACAAAAGAAAGGAAATGTTGAAAATGAAAGATGATATAATGATATAATAGTGAATGACATGGAATTGGAGAGCCGGCAACCTAGGGGGCAAGGCGGGGAGTGTTAGGAAAAGTCTCTCTGAAGCAGTGGTGTTTGAGAGGAGCTTGAAGGATAAGACGTGAGCCATGGGAAGATCTAGAGTGAGAGTGTTCCAGGAAAAAGGACCAGCAGCTGTACAGGCCTGGGGGAGGAACAGGTTTGGCTTTTTGAGAATCAGAAGGCTAGTGTAAGAAAGCATAGCAGAAAAGGCAGAAAGGAGGAAGATGAAGTCAGGCAGAGAAAACATGTCCCGGGCCATGTGAATGGTTTAGAATGTGATCTCTTGTGAATAAGCACTCAGGAACAACTTTACTGATAAAATGCAGAGAATTTTAAGGAATGAGGCTTTTTAGGTCTTTTGGTGGAGTGTCATGTTTTCATAGGTGAGAAAACCGAGTTTATTAATCCACGAGGTTTTACCCTGTGGGAGTCAGAAGACTCACGGGTTATTACTCCCAGTGACTCGAAATGCGCTTAGCAACCTGTTCGTGGCCTTTTTACATATAATTCCTTCCCTTGTGAAATGCACAGTGACATTCTACGTCCCTCTGACTTCAGAATGAGAGAGATCTCATTTCTCAGACTCCCTCAAGACCACCTGCCTTGTGTCTGGTCACAGACAGATCCGTCAGCCTGGAAAACAGAAACTGTTTGGGCCGAAGAAAGTTTGTATCTTGGAGACGAAAGCACTGGATGCAGCGCACAGGCCGCCACGGTGGCACGTTACCCGGGCAGCGCCTTCCCGGGGACGGGTCCCGGCAAGGTCCCCACAGCTGCCCGCTTGCTCGCAACAGCTGTGCTAGAATCAGGCGCGAGCAAGGGCCCCAGCCATCTCCCCTTCTCCTGAACTTCTAAAAAATACAGAAACTCGCAGAGCCGAGAGAGAAGCCAATAAGAAGTAAGGAACATGCAGCAGGTGGTACCATCTGTGCCCGGCTAATTCCAGCCAAAACAATCTGCTCCCTAGAGTTCCCAGTTGTGGAGAAGGGAAGAGAATCTGACAGTGGCGGAGCGGGGGAGGGGGTGTAGCAGGGCGAGTGCCGAGACTATTATTTAAACGTTCAGCTGGTTGGGAAGTAGATTATTGGTGCCAGTGAACTATTATCTCTCTCCGTTTCTTTTTACAACCACGGTGGGAGATTCCTCCAAAGTCTCACTAAACTGGCAACTAGCGGGTCCCACACCTGTGAGACAGATATGCGGGCATCACCGTGAGTCTGTCGCCACGGCGATGGGAGGGACAGACATTCCACAGCAAGACTGGGAGGCACAGCTCACCTCAAGATGGAGAACGAGGTTGGGGGGAGGGAGCTCATGTTTATTTTATTCTATTTTCCTAGCAACCGAATTCTCTCCCTCTCTCCTGTTGGTTCTTTGAAAATCATCCACGGTTTAGCATGGGCTTGTTCCTCAGGACTGATTCCCCAGGCTGGCATTTTCTGAAATAAAATTCTTTCCCTTGATGGACTTCCTTGTGGGGAGCACATCTCCCCTGGCACACGTACAATCACGGGATGCTTAAATGCAAGCAATTCAAAGATAGATCAAATCGTCTGTGGCAATAACTTTCCCTTAATAGAGTAACAGACAGACAGGGCCCGTGCTTCTCACAGACGGAGGCGTGGCAATGACCCGAGGGTCACAGAAAGACCTGTCTACTAAAAAAGAAAATCTAACCCACTGCCATATCCCCACCAGCACTTGAGGTGAAGGTACTGTCTCCAGAAAGTCATCTGTAAATGCAGATACCTGCGAGAGGTGATATTTTTCTGTTATCACCTTCCTTCAGATGAGTGTGGCAATGCATAGCTGAGAGTTGAGCCCTGAGAAAGTGGGGCGCAGCAAAGTTCACTCTTACTGGAAGAAGACAAGTGAAGGTCTAGACTTTAGGTGCTAACCCAGGAAACCAGGACCTCATGGGCCCTTGACAGAAGGGTAGGTGGGACCTGCTCCTAGCCGCCCCCTGCTTGGGCTGAATTGTGTCCCCCAAAAGGGATGTGGTAGTCCTAACCCCTAGCCCCTAGGATCGTGACCTGATTTGGAAATAGGGTATTTGCAGATGTCACCAAGGATGGGCCCTCCTGCGATAGGGATGGCGTCCCTATAAGAGGGAAATTTGGACACAGACACCACGCCAGGTGAAAACAAAGTCAGAGATTGGAGGCACGCAGCTACAAGGCAAAGAACGCCAAGGATGCCGGCCGTCGCTGAAAGCTGGGAGAGAGAAACGGAGCAGATCCCTCAGAAGGGAGCAGCCACGGCAACACCTTGATTTGGGACGTCCAGCCTCCAGAACTGTGAGAGAAGAAATTTCTGCTGCTTTAAGACACCCAGCTGGTGGTACTTTGTTGCGGGAGCCCCAGGAACTGATACATGCCTGAGGCAGCCACGGTCAGGGTGTCCGTATTCCGTCTCTGGGTTGGTCTAAAAATCAACATCAAATTTTGGTCTAAGCATTCTCTTGGTGCCCGAGCTTTACCAGATACAACGAATATCGGCAGGAATATCCCTTTTGGTTTCGAGATGCCTGTCATCAGGAAAAAGACAAACGGCCTGTGCTTTTTCCCAAATGTCTTCTATAAGGTAATCTTTTTAATTAGGATAATTAAATTCCTGTTTCAAAGGGCACTAAAGTGCAAGCATTATTGTCTGATTTCCTGTAAAGAGTTATTTTCCTGCCTCCTGTTCCACATGGTGTCCATTAACAGGAGAAGCAGCAAGTGAGTCAGACATTATGGTTATAGGTCTGTGGCTCGTGTCAGTGCTAAGAAGAGGGAAATGAGAAAGGAAAACATAAATTGGGAAACAGTGTCAGAGGGCAGGCCAAGATAATGGAAGAACCAGAAAGCAGAGGAAAAGGGTGTTGTGTGGGAACCAAAACCTTGCTTCAGGTAGGGAATGTCAGAGAAAAATACAGTAACATTTTGAAATTAGGGAGGGAGGAGTCCAAGCAGATGTTTATTGGCTTTTTTGCGGCCTGAGTTCAGTAAGAGAAATTAGTAAAATGTGGCCTCTCCTCTGATTCCTTCCTGCTGTGTGATCTGAACCTTTTTTTATCTCCAAGCCTCCCATGCAACTGACTGGTAATTCCCACGGGGTATTTATATCACTGAGATTTGGGAAGGGTATCAGGAGTAATGTGGGTGAGGCAGCAAGCGAGCCCAAGACAGGAGTGAGTCAACTGGTGCGTCTTGTGATAATGTTGACTTATTGCCCTGGTCGCCAGTGGCCTAAAGCTGGGAATCATCGAGACTGGGCTCTGGGATGGTTCTCAGATGCGCCCGTGAGCTCTGTTTTGCTCCGTTACTCCTCATTGATTGCTACTCAGCCACCCATGAGTGGGCCACAGAAGCTCGGGTAAGAATGTCACGGAACAGTCCACCCCCAAGCCTCTCCTCTCTTTACTACGAAAAATGAACCCAGCTCTGTGCCTTCCTCACAGAAGGCCGGCCTGCCATCCTTTACATTTTTTTCCCCTAGAAGATGGTATATCATCTTAAAAGCCTAGTTTAATTTGCTTTTCTCTAAGCTTTGTGGTATTTTTTATATGCCATTAGTCAGTTGCTGCATGTTCCTAGCAATAATAGTCCCACCTAATGTATTTAATTTGTTTTGAAAATCATAGCACATCTTTACACACAGAAGAGGCAGCTTTTAACTCCATTGATGACTTCCTCTTTAAAAGTCCTTCTTTAAATCCCTAACCACAGTCTTCTTGGTTTTCTTCCTACCCACTAACCAGGCTCTGCTTTCTTCACTCAATCCTTCAATGGCAGTGTTTCCAGGGGCCCTCCGGGGCTCTCCGTTCTCCTCATTCTGATCACTGTACTTCAGTGACTTTTTCACCACAGACAGCTTCATTTCCTACCTATATAGCAAAGACCAAAAATTCCTTCTCCCCAGAAAGACTTCCCTCCTGCACATCCAAATGAATACTGGGCATTCAGGTGGCCTCAAAGGCACCTCAAATTGGACGTATCCAAAATGGATGTGGCCATATCTCCTGCCCGCCCACCACGTTCCCCGAAAACCTCGTGACCATCACCTCCTGCGTTCCTCAGGTGGAAATCTTGAGACTCATCCCACTGTTTCCCCAAATAAACTATCAGGTCTGTGAGTCACACCCCCCGTTATCTCTTCTGCCGGTTCCTCTTCCATGATCACCACTGCCATTGCCTCATTTCAGACGTACGTCATCCCAAGAACTGCCGTAACAGCCTCTCAAGTGGTCACACTGGCCCCACTCTCACCCGAGGATCTGCCTCCTTGTGACACAGCAGGGGATAGAGCTGTCACTCGGGGCTGATGGAGGGACTAGCAGATAGAAGGATGTCACCTTTTATGTTCTTCCAAGATATTGTTTGATATTCTTTGTATATGCCTTACTTGAACATTATTTCATCACAGTCTTGACTACTGTTATAGTGACATATATCCTTAAATACAATAGAAAAGAATGTGTCAGGAGAAACAATCCGCTCCCCTCCCCATCCCACCCATAGCTATACTTGTGGTCTCACCACCTTCTAATGCATCCTGCATCCCTACCTTGGCTAAAAGTGCTCTTTTGGTGCTTTTTGTTTTCATTGTCTATCTTTTCCTTAAATGTGTAAGCTTCTTACGGGCAAGGACCATGTTATCTTTGTAGTCTGACTTCTCAGGGAGTTACTGCTACCAAGTAGAGAGTCAATGTGTGTCCACTGATTTAAATCACTATTGAAAATTTGACTGTGCCAAAGCCCTACTTAAAAATCCTTCCGCAGTTCCCCAAAACACCCAAAATACAAAATCCTATCCCTTGGCCTGGCCCACGAAGCTCTCGCAAGCTGACTGCTCCTTGCCTTTCTTTCCATCCTCTGTCGCTATCCTCCAACTGCATCTACCTGGACACAATCCCTTCTAATTTTCTGTTTTTCCTCCAGAACATACCTCAAGGGTCACTTTTTTTAAGACCATCTTTGCTGAAACCCTCATCTTAGACATGCCCCTCCTCTTGGCTTCTGTGTGCATCCTGTAACGGGCTTCATTCGTGCCCCATCCGAGGGCTGACTTGCCAAAAGGCATGTGTTCCTGAAAGGTCAACGCTGTGAGCATTGTGACTCCAGCACCTAGCAAGAATAAAGAACATGTGCGAGTCTTCTGGAAAGAGGCTGTCAGCAACTTCTAGTCCCCCACTGACCCCAGTCATCAGCCAAATAGAAGAGCAATTCAGTGACAGGACGGAAAACAACATAGAAAGTGAGTCATGAAAAATGGGGAACTGCAGAAGGACCCCAATGCATGACAGAAATTTGCAATTGAATACACCTAAAGATTTTTGAGAACCATTTATAAGATTATATTGGCACAATTTTTTTTTAATGTTTAGTTTTGTTTCTGAGGGAGAGAGAGAGAGAGAGAGAGAGAGTGAGTAAGCGAGAGCAGGGGAGGGGCAGAGACAGAGGGAGGCAGAGGATCTGAAGCAGGCTCAGCTCAGACCTGTCAGCACAGAGCCTGAGGCAGGGCTCGAACTCACGAACCGTGAGATCATGATCTGAGCTGAAATCAAGAGTCAGATGCTCAACCAACTGAACCACTCAGGCAATTTGGGGGCGCAAATTTTACCCACGTGGAATAACCACTTCATTTCTCCAATAACCACTAATTACGAATAGTGACCTCAGCTCCACTACAAACATCGAGATATTCAATGAATTATAAAATGAGTGAGGCAAGCCCACTCCAATCCGAGTGAGGTAGGTTAAAGGCAAATACGAATAAATGAGTCTTCCACTTGCTACCGATTGAGAGCACAGCCTTTAAACTATTTCAGCAATGACTCAGATGAGGAACACAAACTATGCAAAAGAGGAAGAAGCCTGAAGTAGTCTGGGATGCATTTTCTTCAACTTATCTGGAATTTTCAATTACCTCAGTTTCCTGACAAAGCTTTGCTGATGTCAGTAATTTACAGTAACAATCAGCAAGATAACAGCAGGTTTGTGTGGGCCAAAGGTACATTTGGGTCTAACATGAGTAATATATCCTGTAGCAAAGGACAGCAGGAGGCATGAAAAAAAGGTACAATTTCTATTCGTGATTTTTAAATAAAATCAAAGCCCCATGCATATGTCACAGAGCAGGTGAAGAGCCCTCTGCTCCTTCTCACGAGATGCAAGTACTTTCCTTCTTGAATCCTAACTGACTTTGTACAAGGATCCACCAAGATGCTACATGACTACTGTGTAGAAAACAGACTAGAAGCTTCTCTGCCTTTGTGCCGTAAAATTTTATATATCAGAACACACTGTGAGTACCCTCTGTGTTTAGAGAATTGTGAGTAGTTACAAAAGAGGTGGCAGGTACTACCCTTGCTTTAAACAGCGTATGATGATCTAAATGAATGTAAGACAAACAAATGTAAGGTCCCGGACAGACGAAAGAACCCCCGGCCAGTAGAAATCTGCTGTAAGCAGCGAAGCTCTCAGGTCACGAAGGCATTTCACCGGGTTGATGGAGAACTTTGCAATTTCTCGGGGTCAACATCGAAAGCTTCGTTTCTCGTTGTACACCCCTGAATGCACGCTGACCGCGGGCTTTTCCTGAAAGTTGCTACTCTTGGTTTTCTCATGAAATTGCTGATATGAATTGATTCTCTCGTGATTTTGCTTTTTTCTCCTAAAGCTAAGTACAATGAAACCAGAACATCAAAGCATTCTGATGTAGTTTTCTCATCCATAAAATGAGGGGTTGTTTGGATTCTTAGGCTCCTTCCTACAAAGCTCATGGCACAAGGGCAGTTCCGGTGAAGGGAGCTTTTCCTACTTAACACAAGAAACTTTGTGGTCCTGGGCTGAGAGCCTAGCTTTCTTGAGAAAAGACCCAGACTCGAGTGCCAACCCTGCCGCCTCTTAACCACGTGACCTGGGCTAAACAACATCATTAAACCTCAGTTCACTTATCTCTAAAATTGGAATAATATGAATAACTATCTCACAGGATGGTTGTGAGAATCAAACGAGACGATAGATGTGCACAAAGTTTGCAAATGGTCAGGACAGCAGCCATTGGTAAAGGGACAAAAGTGAGCAGAGTCTGTTTACTTATTTCAGCAACCCTCCTTTGGACTTCCTTCCGCAGTTGTCCTTTCTTCCTGCTTGGGTTTGAGGGAAGCTTTCCTTTGATAACCCATTCCTATAGTTAAGTCCACAGAGAGTTCCCTAAGAAACACAATAATTTCAGTACTTAGAAATTTGCCCAGCATGTATGGGGCGCCTGGGTGGCTCAGTCACTTAAGTATCTGACTTCTGCTCAGGTCCTGATCTTGTGCTCGGTTTGTGAGTTTGAGCCACACGTCGGGCTCTGTGCTGACAGTTCAAGGCCTGGAGCCTTCGGTTTCTGTGTCTCCGTCTCTCTCTGCCCCTCTCCCTGCTCCCTCTCTCACTGTCTCTCTCCCTCTCAAAAATAAACATAAAGGAAATTTTAGAAATTTTCCCAGCATGTAATTTTTTTAAGGGACCACGATTGTCTCAAGATTCATCCTCAAAGAGACCCTTTGTTTCTTGGTGGGCGTTAGCCTTGGATGGCTGAAAGGGGAAGGAATGCTTGACAATTATCAGTTCGATGAGAGGCCTCAGAGCATGAGAAATGAGGAGGTTGTTCTGCGTCGATTCTAGATATGTGGTGCCTCTGCTGCTCTAACTAGATAATCCAGGGTGATAATGAAGTAGTCATAGGGGTGAACCTTTGTAACAAGGCGGCCAAAGCACTGCTCACAATTTGAACCTTCCTGTTAGCCTTTTTGCATATTTTAAAGAGAGACTTTTAAATCATGAGAGAGCTTTGCCTGTCAGATTAATCGGCCCATATGGAGAACCTCTTTCTTAGCTTGAGAGAGACTCAGGAGGGGAAGCTCCTGGAGATGAAAGCTGATGATCCAAATAGCAGGAAAAGGTTTAGAGTTTATGATTATTGTTTTCCTTCAGCTAATTTTAATTCTGATGAATACTAAGTTTTCTTTGGTACTTTTTGTTCCTTGAGTCTTTTTTTTTTTCAGTTATATTGTTCAGCCAAGTATTTCTTAAGCCTCTATGAAAACAACACTACATATTTTTTAAGCCCATGTAAACAAACATTTCCATGAAGATTGGCTTGAAAAATACATGTAGACAGCAGCCTTGAAAGACTCTTCCTGTTGTAAAGATGAAAAGATTTGAAAGATCAATTGATAGGTAGGTAGGTAGATAACACACTAGAACGTAATGTCAATTAAAATGGATTTGAATTATGTTAACTCTTACCATTCTGTTTAGTTCCTTTCTGTTCCTCTAACAATCTAAACAGGCAGAATGTCTTGATATATTCTGATCCTTGGATGGCAGGCTACATCTCCAGTCAAACTGTTCTAAAACAGATCATTTGTAAACAAGTATTTATAGATTGCCAGTAAACACCAGTCATTGTGCTAGACAACAGGAATAGATGTGGAATAATATATGGAAGCTCATGTGCAAACAGATTGTTACGGGGGCAACAGAGAAAAAGGAGTTCTGTCTTGTTTTGTGAGACCTCTGCCTGGGAATCTAGGGAAGTCTCTTCTGGGAGTTTCTTCTCTGAAGAGAAGAGGGGCTATTTGAGTTCAGTGTTGAAGAACCAATAAAAGTTTTTCAAGAAACTTCTTGAAAAGAGGGGGCAATGCCAAAGGCATGGTAGTGTGAGGAGCGTGACATGGTAAAGGAAAGATGAACTTTGATTATAAGCTCCTTTTAAATGCCACCAAAAGTAGACTTTTATTTTTTAGGTTGGTTCTACACCCACATGGAGCTTGAACTCACAACCCTTAGATCAAGAGTTGCATGCTCTATTGACTGAGCCAGCCAGCCACCCCCCCCCACCCAATGTAGACTTTATATTTAAGCCAATAAATTAAAAATGCATACTATAATAGATTAAGATATGTCTACCCTCCTTGGTATAAATTACCTATTTCTCACAATTACAATTGAATAACTAAACAAAGTAGCAATGTTTAGGCATGATCGTTGTTGCTAATGAGCAAACTCTTTGCATTACATGGGGAAGAAGAAAGAAAGCCACTTCAAGTCTTCCCCTGCCCCGTCTAGATAAATATGGCTGGAATGTAACCATCACAGGGAAGAAGGTACCAGAGGGATAGGTCATCTCTACTTAGATTTTGACCTTTCACCTAAAACAACACCTTCTGGTGACTTCCAGAGGTGGATGCTTGACCATTAGTAAGCAGTCAAGACTAAACCCTTGTTTGTTATAAGCTATGAGTAAATAGATGACTTATGTGGACATCATCTCATTATTTCAAACACGAGGGAAACTTGAGAAAATGATTTAAGCATTTAATGAAAGTCTTGATCTATCTTCTTTTTTCTGAGAATGGTATTTTAAAATTAGCTTTTCTAACAGGAAATAGAATAGCCTGACAAAAGGAACCACAACTGTATATCTAAACTGGCAGCATATTTGTATGGTGTAGAGAGATACATATGTTCACCACCCTTTGCTGGTTAAACTGTATTTCATTATCATCTCGTTATTTCCACTTCTAATTCTAGCAGAACTATTTCCTATAAACAGGTCAGCTCTCTAGCAGTTTTGAGCGTAAGAATTTTTTTTACGTGCCTGATCCCAACTTTATTAAGTAGCATTTTTCCTTGTTCTTAATTGTAGTCCCTCAGGAACATACCTAACACACTTAACATCAATTACCATACCTGGGAAGAAAAATTAATTTACCACTGATTTCAGCTGCATCGTGTATATGGATATTTATGCTATCTGTGATTTTAAAAATGACCGCTTGGATTAGGAATATCTATTTCATATTATTATAGTATAATGAACCTACAGATTTGATCATTATAATACCATAACATGTGATGCTACAGAATGCAAGAATCCTCCCAAATCAGCAGCGAGTCATTCTTGTAAATCTAATTCATCTTGTTTAAAAATTCCTATAATTTGTTTAATTTAAAGAGCCGATATTTTCCATATCTTGGATTAAGGGGATTGTTTTGTTTTTCGTGTTATAGTGTTGTTTTGGCTTAACCTCTATGGGAGTGTACAATTCTCTATTTTTGGTTCAGACCCATGGAGTCTTTTCTCTGTAGGTGTGATAATGTTCCCGAGTGCTGAATCATAGGATGTGGATGGTAAATAATTTTAGATAATAGCCGCCAGTGAAAATGTCATTAATCCGGAAAACCTATCCAGATACCTCCCACAGTGTCCAGAGTCAAAGATAAAGCATCACATTGCCACTGACTTCTTCTCCTCCTTCCCCCACCCCCGTTCTTTCTCCTCCCCCCTCCCCCTTTCCCTCTCCCTCTTCCTCCTCCTCTCCCACCTCCTTCTCATTCTCCTCTTCTTCTCCATCTCCTTCTCCTTCTCCTTCCTCAATGTTGACTAAACATGGACCAACTGTCTACTCTGTCAGGGCATTATTCTTTTGCCTCTGAAAACTTTCGCTAGAAAAAAATACAGTCAGGTGTCCTTTACATGGTAAAAAACATCCCCAGCACACCGGCTTTTGAGAAAACCAGGATTTCTTTACATGCTTTGTGCGTGAGAAAGCAACCACATCATAGGACACTGTGAGTAAAAGCTGTTTCCAAATTCAAAGATCTGTGTTCTCGATTTTAAGAATGAATCTTACAGAGAATATGAGGAGTTAGGAATCCATACGTTAAAGAATTCTCTTGGGCGTCTAGGTGGCTCAGTCGGTTAAGCATCCAACTTCCACTCGGGTCACTATCTCACGGCTCCTGAGTCTGAACCCCGCATGGGGCTCTGTGCTGACAGCTCAGAGCCTGGAGACTGCTTTGGATTCTGTGTCCCTCCTTCTCTCGCACTGCCCTTCCCCTGGTCATTCTCTCTTTCTTTCTCTCTCTCTCTCTCTCTCTCTCTCTCTCAATCTGTGTCTCAAGATTAAGTAAACATTTTTAAAAACTTAAAAATTTTCTTACATTCTAAAACTGGATTAACAAGTAACATCCAACTTAACTCACTTTCTTTTGTATATGAAATGCTGTCTTCCCTTTTTTGTTTAACTTATCATTTTCTATTCTCCTTCCAAAGGTATACTGTATCAAATTTTCCTTTAAATAGAATTTGGAGCAGTAAAGATAGATTAATGCTATTACGGATTTTACAGAATCAATGTTTTAAGGAAAGAGTGATTTTTAAGGGGAAAGAATGGTTTAAAGAGAAGTCTTTTCAGACACCTATTAGAGCCAAACCTTTAGACTGTGGTCTAAAGTTAAAAAAAAAAGACTTGGTTTCTGCTTAATCGAGAAAGAGACAGAGATCAAAAATTGGGCAGACACAGCACAGTGGGGCCACAGGAAGCAGTAAAGATTCCAGGCAATCCTCTCCTCCCCCATGGGGCTCAGTTGCCTCCGTAGAAAACTTTGGGTGGTGAAGAACCCAGCATCTGAAGAGGCCAATGGTCTGGACTCAATCGTCTGGACCAGGGCTCTATAACAGCAAGAGATGTGTAGGCCTCTCCCGTTATATTACAATTTGAATAAAATATGCTAAAGCATTGTTTCTGCAAATTTTAATATTTTAAAATAATTTACATTTAACAAATTAATGGTTAAAATGATTGCATTATAATCTCATCTGTCTAAACTTGTCAAAGATATAAGGAAAAGCAAAAGAATGGAATGCCTTAAGAAGCTTTGACCAATCATGTGAGTCACCCCCTGGATTTAGGAGCAGATTCCATCCCATTCAGACCGTGGGCTGAGAATAGGAGTCGAGTGTTTTCTGATGAAGATGTGGGCTGCTGTGAGGAGAAGAGGGAATGAACACCGGAAAGGCCATCACAGATTCATAGTAGACTTAAGACAGAGCCATTTCCCAGGTCAACTCATTTCAAGAAAGAAGTACTGAAAGGTATCCTATCCTAGCCTCCAGAAATGACAGCTACCATCTGAGAAGAGGTTCTTTCCAAAACTGTGGTGCCATGAAAACATTTAGGACAAGTAAACGTTCTCAATATTTTCCTGTCAAACACCCAGGATGCATAGGGTTCCTCTGTGGCAGACACTACCATGGCAAATTCTGATGAGCCAGGTTGCAGGTTATATGAGATTTCTGGCATGCTAGCTGGATTTGTACTCCTTCTTCCCCCACCTAAGGCTTTGCTTTATATTAAGATGCAAGCGAGTAAAAGTGAGGATTTGTTCTTCTAATTTATAAATTTAAAAGAGAATTGTCAAACTTCAATCTTTAACTCTTATGAGTAACAAATAATTTATACAGTGGTTCATAATTGATCAAAACCTACCAGCCTGTCTAACCATAGTGGTTAAGAAGGGCTGCTCTGGAGTCAAAACTCTGAGTCTGCACAGGATGTAGCATTCAAGAATGTGAGTGTGTCAAAAATTTGCAATGTATATTCTCTCTCCATCTCTCAACTAAGATTCGAAAAGCCTTTCAATTAAACTTTCTTCACACTTAACTTAGGCTGGGTTATTTTCTTTTCTGGGTCACAGAACTTCAAGAGCTGGTTAGGGATTCCCTTAAGACTAAAAATATCCCAAACTGAAAAGAGGTTCTCACCATATATTAGTTAGGGTTCTCCAGAGAAACAGAACCAATAGGATATGTGTGTGTATATCTACTTATTTATTTTTACTTGTATTTACTTACGTTTTATTTATATAAGTGTGTGTGTGTGTGTGTGTGTGTGTGTGTGTGTGTGTGTAGTTTATTATAAGGAATTGGCTCATGCAATTTATGGAAGATAGAAGTTCCAAGATCTACAGAGTGAATCTCCAGAGTAACCTGGAGACCCAAGAGAGCCACTGGGATAGTTCTGTCTGTAAGCCTGACAGTCTTAAGACCCAGGAAGAGTCACTGTTTCAGTTCCAATGTAAAGGCAAGAAAAAAATAATGTTTTAGTTTGAAGGCCATTAGGCAGTAAGAATTCTCTTACTCAAGGGAGCATCAGCCTTATTGTTTTATTTAGGTCTTTGACTGATTGGATGAGACCTACCCGCATTATGGAGAGCAATCTGCTTTACTCTGTCTGCCAATTTAAATGCTAATCTCATCTAAAAACACTCTCACAGAGACACTCAAAATCATGTTTGACTAAATATCTGGGCACTGTGTAGCCCAGTCAGGTTAACCAGTATACCCTAAAACATGGAGAATAGAAGGATTTTAGTGTCGAACATTTGTAGATTTGAAATCTAAAGGTTGTCTCTAGCTTGTGTGCAAATTTGGACAGATGTTTTTTAACCATGTTGAGCCTTAATATCCTTATTTGTAAATTGGTGAGCCTACCTCCTAGGTTGATGGTGTGAGGATTAAATTAAATAACGTGTGTAATAGATACACAATAAATAAGTATAAGGCCTCTGCCTCCGTTTGGGGTTTAAGCATTCCACCCATATCTCTGGAAAAAACTGCTTGTGACAAATTATTTCATATGGTAGGTAGTAGATGTTGCTGTTTTCCTCACTAACACCTATTCCTCATTTCTCCCTTTTGTCTAGAATCTCGATGTTGTTCAAGTATGAGATAGCAGGCATCTAACTTAGCTATACCTTAGAAAAGGTATAACCCTCCTCGATTCCAGGTGGATAGACCATGAATGGTCTAAGTCAATCATAAAGCATGGTGATCATCTTCACCAGGTGCCAGTGGTCTGGGGATTAAGCATATGACCCTTGCTGGCCAATGATAGGGAAAGGGGAATGTGCTGAAGGACCTCTTTGAAAAATTTCTTCCCTCACAGAAGAAGAAAAACAGTGGAGAAATCCTGCTCTGCCTCTTCTTCCCTACCTTCAAAGGAAGTTCTGGGAAGACAAGACGTTTGGATGTGAAGCATCCATCTGGCGACCATGAAACACTCAGGAAGCAGGAATAAAGGCTATAAAGAGCCTGGGTCCTTGATGGTATTGTTTGTGTACCACACCTCCCTCCAGACATGCTGTCATATCTCCTCTAATTTTACTTTTTTGAAGCCACTTTTAGTTGGTTATTCTGTTACTTGCAGCTAAAAGCATCCTAAATGACACAGGGAACTTTGCCAATTTTGAGCAGAATATTTCTAACTCATTGAGACTGCAACAAAAGTTTTTCAACCACTGAGATACTGAGACCACCATTTTTGGCATGGCACAAAAATAGAACTCTCTGCCTCTATCATCTACATTTATTCATACACATATTTCAATAAGCACTCATCGTAGGCCTCCACTGTACAAGACAGTTGGGATAAGCCACATGGGGAGAGAGAGGAGACTACCAAGATGAATGAGACCTGGATCCTGTCCTAAAGGAAACTTCTAGCCCAGTTGGATAGATAAGAAACAATAAAATAAAAGCAAAATCCATAGTTCTGGCCTTAAAAGGAAGCTGGAATCCACCTCTGTAAATCACTAAAGCATGTACCTTTCACATTTTACATTTTATTTTTACATGCCCAGAAACTTGAGCTAAAAGTGGAACAAAAAGGCAAAAAAAAAAAAGAAAAAAAAAAAAAAAGAATGAGGTAGTAGAATAAAATAGAAGACATTAAACAAGAGGGTCTGAATCACACTCTCACACTTTACTACTCAAGTTGGAATATAGGGGCAAATGTGATTGATGCCTTAGCTTGGCGCCTCTGGAAAAAAGACAATGAGAAAGGCAGCTTGCTCTACCTGGCTCCCTTTCAGCTCAGGAGTTGGAAAGCCAATACCGAACTGTATTTCTAGGTTTTCTGGCTCCAGTACAATATAATAAATAAGACTCTGGCAATTTGTGTTAGATTCTTGTACTGGGTCAGCAATTACTATGTGTGAGCGTGCTTCAAAACGACAATCCTCTCTGCTACACTCCAAATGGCTTTTCATATGTAGAAATATGATGTACTTTGTTCTTTGGTGTTTAAAGCTTAACTAGACAGAAATGACTCTTCATCATCTACAAAATAGCTAGAGTAAGTCCAAGACAACTCCCCAAAGTAGAATAAAATCCAGCATCAAAAGGCAGCATGTTATAGTGGATAAAGATTATAGACTTGGGAGCCTGACAGAACTGAGTGCAAATCCTGGCTTTACAGTTTTTATTCATGTGACCTTGAGCAAGTTACTTTACTGCTCGGAGCCTCAGTTTCCCCATTCAGAAAATAAGGATAACAACACATCCTTTTGAGAGTTACTACAGAGATAAATGAATAAAACAGTGATACATGTGGATAGCAGCCGGCCTCAGCATGTTTGCTCAGTAAATGTTATTGCTTTTCCCTGTCCCTTGATTTTGATCTTGGATAGATGTTAGATTTTTTTCAGTGCAGTCAACTCCTAAGTAGACAGTAGGAGTAGTACAAGTGATAACAAAGTGGTGGATCATCCCAGACTTACTTATTTTTTCATTTTCAAGTGCTTATCTGTAATTACGTTTGATTGGGGATAAGTTTTAAGAGAATTCACAAGACTTCAAAGATTTACATAAAATCACTTTGAGTCTAGTTGTAAATCTCTTCATTTTGTCCCTTTTGCAGAATGATATTCAATAGCCGGTATGAAGTGAGTGCCTACTATCTGTGTGATGTGTTCTGAGGAAAAGGAAGATAGAGGTGGGTACTTTTTATGAAAAAGAAAAGGTCGTTTTTCACTCTCCCAAGAGAACTAGTACAACTTGAACTCTGTCCTTTTCTCTCTCCTGCCTTTCTCTCTTCTTGTTGCTTATGGTTCATGTTCCTTCAAAGAGGGAGAGTTCAGGACGATTGGGTCTGGAGAGGGACATGGTTATTTTTGCCCCACAGATTCCTGTGGCACCGTACTCTATGAATGATTCCATGGGTTGTCTAGTTGTATGTGAGGAGTGGGAATGTTATTCAGCAGGCTTTAAGGGGGGAGGAAGGTTATGCAGATTCTCACAGGGAAAAGTCAGAGCCAAGGACCAGATATCTCTTTACGAGGAGTCAGGCAAGGCAGGCCCACTTGGAGAGTGTGATATATGAGGATACAGTGTGGAAGAAGGCATGAAGCTACGACAGTGAAATAGTGGGGGAGAGGGGAGGGGAAGACACTGTTAGCAGGGGATTTTAGGGAGAAACAGAGAAACCTAACGATGTTTTCAGATGCTTTCTGTCTGATACGTGTTGTGAAACTCGTGTTTTACTTCTTATAGTAAATATCTTCATTATTCTTCTAGAACCTGTAGTTGGACTGGAGTTTCCCTGAATATGACACTACACAGTGTCCTGACTGGAGAGGAGGAATTACATGTCACCAACATAGTTAGATAAATAGGAACAATATATAAGGAAAGATAACATTAGAGGACAAAGTCCAATCCCCAACCCCATCACTTCCTGCTTGCTCCCTGTTTGAACTCTCACTATTGCTTCCAAGAGTGTCATTGTGAAAAAATATAGGGCTTTTAGAGAAACACTGAGTTCTGAAGAAGAGAAAAGAAGAGAATTCAAAAAGTAAAGTAAAAGTAGCAGAGGGGAGATAGCTGGTGGCTAACATCGCAGAAGGCCTGGCATGCCATGTGGTGTCCTTCTCCTTAGAAAGTCCTCATCCTACTTGACGAGGGGAGGGAAGGAAGGAAAGGAGAGAGGGAGGGATGGAGGGAGGGAGAAAAGAAGGAGGGGAAGAAGGAGAGAAGGGAAAGAAGGATGGGGGGAGGGTAGGAGGGAGGATGGAGGGAGGAAAGAAAAGGGGCACTCACAAAAATGACCCTGGCAAAATGAAGGGTCTATCATTACTTCACTTGTGCTCATGTGAATTGGTTGAATCATTGTCCATCTTGATGTCCAGAAGAGAACAATGTCTGATGATGGGATTTGATTAGAGGAGACTGGGGTAGTTTTGTTGGCACATGGAGCAGATGGGTAGAGGTGGGTAAGGAGCTTAAGGCAAAGAAGGAACCAGGCATTGGGGTGAGAAGTCCTAGGAGGCAAAAGAAAAGGGAAATCATGGAAAGACTAGTCCAGCCTCTTTCCTTCCCCATTAAGCGACCATGCTTTGGCTTCTATATGCCCATTTGACAACTCTGTGGTTCTTAAGTGTCAGGGTGCATTAAAGACTACATGGGAATAGGTGAAGTAGTGATGGGGGATTAAGGAGTGCACTTGCGATGAATGTGTTGAGTCACGATATTGTGCACCTGAACCTGGTGTTACACTATATGCTAACTAACTGGAAGTTAAATAAGAACTTTAAACAAACAAACAAACAAACAAAAGACTACATGGGAAGCTTATTAAAAGTCTATCTTCCTGGGCATGACATCCCAAAATTCTGATATGGTAGGTCTGAGGTAGAACTCAAGGATGGACATTTGTCGTGGATTCCAGATGATTCTGACATGAGTGTTTCTCAGTACACTTTGAAAAAACAATGAAGTACATGGCCTGGAGGCAACTGATTCATGAGTCTTGATGATGTAAATGTCCAATGGGAAGTGTTATCGGCCGAGTTAGGCCCAATAGGACCAAACATAAGTCATGTTCAGGTACCATTCCATAAAAGTCTACCCATTTTGATTGGCATACTTTGGACAACATGACCCTGCTTTAAAATGGTGGTTTAGGGGTGCCTGAGTTGCTCAGTCAGTTAAGCATCTGACTCTCAATTTCAGCTCAGGTCATGATCTCACAGTTTGTGAGTCTGAGCCCCACACATTTTGTGAGTCTGAACCCCACATCAGGCTCTGTGCTGACAGGGCAGAGCCTGCTTGTGATTCTCTCTCTATCCCTTTTTGTCTGCCCCTCCATCCCCACTCAAAAATAAATAAATAAACTTAAAAAATTGTTTAAAAAATAAAATATCTCTCAAAAATAAATAAACATTAGAATTTTTTTAAAAAAGAAAAAAGGAGCACATGGGTGGCTCAGTTGGTTAAGCATCTGATTTCAGCTCAGGTCATGATCTCCTGGTTCACGAGATGGAGCCCCATGTCAGGCTCTGTGCTGACAGCTCAGAGCCTGGAGCCCACTTTGGATTCTGCATCTCCCTCTCTCTTTGCCCCCGCCCCCTACTCATGCTGTCTCTCTCTTTCTCTCTCTCAAAGATAAATAAACATTAAAAAAAATTAAGAAAACAAAATAAATAAAATATTGGTTTAGGTTCAAGTTCCGGCAGCTTGCTGTGGAAGGACTGAAGAGTTACTAAATAGAGCCACAGACGATACACAGCATCCACACACTGCAATTACTAATAAAGCTGAGTTTTAGAAGTAGTTCTCAACAAGCATAGTGCAGCATCCTTTGATAGTGTGCTACCAAATTTAGATCAGCAGATAATTTTTATTTTTGCTACAGCAGATAATGTTGATTTTATCACACTTTCAGAAGCAATATTGAGCTGAGTAGGTTATAGATTGCAGTGCAGAGTTCTAGGTAAGCATTAGGTAGAGTTAAAAAGTATTGTATGAGAGCAACGTGTAATCTCTGCAAGTTGAATGTTTTCTAGAACATGCAACGACTTTGCCTTGGAAATATTTAAGAGTCCTGAAAGGGCAAGTGACAGTTCTATGCACTCAGTGTTATGACAGACAGGCTACCGATTATCTTCGATACAGATGCAAAGGAGTCTCTCTGAGTGATCAAATATTCTAAAATCCAGTGTGTCTCTGAACACCAAAACTCTGAGAACCACCACCCTACAGTGGGATTTGGTGTTAAGGAATAATCAGATCTCACTACAGTATTGAGGACAACCTACATAGCAGGAATATCAACCCAAAAGAGAGGATCTGGACAGAGCATGAGAGTATCCACTACAATAGTATAACTTGAGGTACCACTTTGGGTGGAAATCATTGAGCAGGGCTTTTGTGGGAAATGGTAAACAAAGACACATCTTAGCCCCTGACAGTAAGTGGTTGGCAGAGGCTAAGCAGGTTACCATTGCCCTGGGGGAACAGGCTGGCGTTGGATGGGCTTCCATTCCCAACAGGAAACTGGAGAATGTCTCAGGAATTGAGATAAAGTCTCTTCTTAAAAAATAGGAAATCACATCGGTGCAGTCATCAATGGGAGAAGGCAACAGTTCAATATTCATGTGCATAAACATGCACAAAGGGAAAGATCCTACTATCTTCAAATACAGGCATAGAGTAGTGGAATTAATTCCACATCTTTGGAGGATCTGAGCTTTGGCCCATTGAGTTATTTGTTGGCCACTTAGTACAGGGCTGTTACGTGAATTACAGAGTTCTCATTCAATATCTATGGTGGCTAAAATTTCAAACTTCATCAATGCTATTTTATCGATATTATCTACTATTATCCATGATAATGTATTTTTATATGCCATTCTCCAAAGGGGAAGATGTGAAAGTATGACACCAATGACAACTATGGAATGTCTCTATGTTGTAGTACAGTAGGAACGTTCTGTGAATTTTAGTTTAAAGCAGAGTATAACCACTAAGGCTAAATGAAGCCACCAAACTCCCCCTCATGGATCAGAATATGTGCCCACTTCCTGGTTCATTTTTCCAGATTCTTAATTTAAAAGCTAAGCTCCTGCGCCTTAAAGAAAACAAACTGACAATCTGCTCTCTATTTTACTATTTATAATAAAAGCTAGCCCAAACTTCTCAGTTGCTATGACTTGGAAAACTATATTAGTTCTTTACCACTCTCCCCCGCCCCTCAAAGAATCCATGTTTTCATCCTGATGTTAAGGTTTAGTAGTCTCGTATGTTGTTTTTTCTACCCCAATGCATCCATCGCCATCTTTCATTTAGCTTCACTTAGGCGCTTTCTGTGAATTAGTAACATTTGAATTTTGTAGTCAGAGCACAAGAGCATATATCTTGGATATACAATTCATTCTTATAGTCCTTTCCTGTCTGTCTTGGAAAAGTCATACTAATCAATGCCAGTCCTGAGTTATCACACCAAGAATTTGTAATGCCAATTAACTCAAAATTTCCATCATGTATGAAGATTTATGATTACTCCAATGATGTCTTGCCTTGCTAAAAAGCAAGCCCTGTGTTTGCTAACGCAAGGTGTGTCTTCAAGGATGAAAGAGTAACTTCAGGAAAATGAAGTTTCTTGTGCTGATTATTCGAAAAGAAACCCCTACTTAAATAGAACTTAATTCATTCATTCATTTTCCCTATGTCGTTTATATGATACATTTTATACTCTTATTCTTTTTTTCCTTTTACCTTAGAAAATAGGATATTATTTATTTATTGCATTTATTTTCTTTCCCAAGTTTTTATTTAAATTCCAATTAGTTAACATACAGTGCAATACCAGTTTTAGGTGTAGGATTTAGTAATTCAACACTTCATACAACACTCAATGCTCATCACAAGTGCCCTCCTTATACTCTTATTCTTATGATAACTTAAAAACAAATATTTATTTTTATTTTTTAAATTGTTTTTTAAATGTTTATTTTTGACAGAGAGTGTGACCTGGGAAGGGGCAGAAAGAGAGGGAGACAAAGAATCCGAAGCAGGATCCAGGCTTTGAGCTGTCAGCACAGAGCCTGACACGGGGCTCAAACTCACAAACCGTGAGATCATGACCTTAGCTAAAGTCTGACACTCAAGCAACTGAGCCGCCCAGGCGCCCCACTTATAAACAAATATTTAAAGTAATTCTTATGTACATCAGAAATGTTATCGTTATGTCAGTGTTTCTGTTGGCCAAAAAAAAAATTACATGGCTTCAATTATAATAGCAATATCCTCTGCGATGCAACAAAAAATTAAACCTGTTATGTATGATATAATTAATATGATAACCATATGTTGGAAATGATCATCTAAACATTTATTTAAACTACATAATTTAGGGGCGCCTGGGTGGCACAGTCGGTTAAGCGTCCGACTTCAGCCAGGTCACGATCTCGCGGTCCGTGAGTTCGAGCCCCGCATCAGGCTCTGGGCCGATGGCTCGGAGCCTGGAGCCTGTTTCCGATTCTGTGTCTCCCTCTCTCTCTGCCCCTCCCCCGTTCATGCTCTGTCTCTCTCTGTCCCAAAAATAAAAATAAAATAAAATAAAATAAAATAAAATAAAAAACTACATAATTTATAAGTTGCTAGATTTTTTTATTTTTTCAATGATTAATGTTTATTTTATTTTTGAGAGACAGTGAGCACAAGTAGGGGGAGTAGAGAGAGAGAGGGAGACCCAGAATCTAGCGCAGGCTCCAGGCTCCAGGCTCCGGGCTCTGAGCTGTCAGCACAAGGCCTGACCCAGCTCCAAATCGCAAACTGCCAGATCATGACCTGAGCGGAAGTTGGTGCTAAACTGACTGAGCCACCTAGACACTCCATACATTGCTAGATTATTGAAAGACACATATGTGACTCAAGTTTAATAATCTGCTCAGACATTTCACTTGAAAAATGAGACAAATGAACAGTCTAATTCAGAAGAATGTTTTGAGGTGTGCTTACCTTGAACAAATTCTCTAAAAGATTCAGCATTTGTGTAAAGGAATAAATAATTACCAAAAGAATTCAATTGTATCTCCATGGCTAAACTACAGAACTCAGCAAATAAAAATGATATATCAGGGCACCTGGGTGGCTCAGTCGGTTAAGCATCTGACTTCAGCTCAGGTCATGATCTTGCAGTTCGTGAGTTTGAGCACCACATCGGGCTCTGTGCTGACAGTTCAGAGTGTGGAGCCTGCTTCAAATTCTGTGTGTCTCCCTCTCTCTCCACCCCTCCCCTGCTCACACTCTGCATGTGTGTGTGTGTGTGTGTGTGTGTGTGTGTGTGAAATAAACATTAAAACATTTTTTAAAAAAAGAAGAAAAATGTTATCTCACCCAAGCAAAATAACTTGTCATATCCCCTCCATTGCACTCTTTTTGAAAGTAGACAAATGGTATTTGCTGCATTTGGCAATGTTTTCTGCCTTATCCTCTCTCATCAAGGCCAAAATTCAAGTTCTGGTGTGGAGGGAGGGAGTTGTTAACGTTAACGCTAAATTTCGCAGGTAATCCCACTGCTACTTTACCCAGAGGAAAGTAACATTTATTGAGCACTTACATTTATTGAGCCAGGCCTGTACTTGCTAATGCTTCAATATGTCATTTATTCATTCATTCAGTAAATACTTATTAAATGTGTACTGCTGGCCAAGCACTGGGAATACCAAGAAGAATACATCAGATTCCATGTCTTTAAGAGATAGGGTCTATTTCTCTAAGCTGGATCATTCAATTCTCACAAGAACTGAAAGGAAAAAAAAATATTAGTATCCATTTTTATTTTGATGACGAGGAAACTGAGACTCAGAATGTTTCAATGATTTTCCCAAGATCAGAGGCAGTGTTTACGCTCAAGTCCGTCAGACTCCAAACTTCATTCCTGCTCCATTTTCCCTTTGTCGCTACCGGATGAAACACTTCTACACTCTATTTGGATGGTAGGAACTGAAATGTCAGTTAAGCACTGAAGGTCAAAATGCAATGATGTACAGTCTGAAAGCTCTTCCTTTTTTGCTTTCTTTATGTCTATAGCTTACAGAAAAGATGCCCACAGATAGTTACTTGCCTTCCCCACAAATTCGGGAAAGAGACAAAACTGCATTGTAGGACGAGCAATCTAGTTGTCTGTTGGTGCTGGTTTTCGCAGGAGTCAACACTGAGCAAGTTATAACACTGAGACACAAATCCAGTCAGGGCCGGTAATCCTCAACAGTATGTTAGTTGAGGTCCTTGAATGTGATTCAAGTTCACTTCACAGTTCGTTTCTCCTTGCCTGAGGATTCTTAGTGCTAACTCCTATTTTCTATGGATAAATGCTGATGCTAGACAAGGGCAAGCATTTAGTTTTACTGTGGGGGGTACTTTGAAAGAATGACCTAGGGCTCGGCTGAAGGCCAAGTCCTTTGGAAACTCCCCTCTAAGCTGTGCAATTTTAGGCTGTGGTCATCTTTGGGATTTCCCCCAAAAAAGTTCTCTGTCATGGCAGAAATTTAACAACCCCATTTTCAGAAGAGTATACAAAGCCAGGATGTCAAAGTGAGTATGAAAGAATTTGCTTTGCATCTTGATTTCTCCATTCTTCTTAAATTCTTCCTCATTCTTAAATCTTTTTCATTTGTGTATTCTTAAATCTTTCACCATTTGCATATTGAAGTCTTCTTGTAAAAGTCTCCGCTTCCCCTCCAAAATGGTGCACTCAACATTTCCTGACAGTCTATGTCCCATAGAATTCTAGGTACTTTTGGTTTATTATCACCAAGACGAAAGAGAAAGTTTCTAAATAGCATCTGACAGGCTTCTAAAGTAGTAAGAGTTGCAGACTAAATACTTTGTCAAACACAATGATACAATTCAGGTTTCTAGCAAGCTGTTTCTTGGTTAAAAAGCTGGTTATATATATATACATATATACGTGTATATATATATATATATAGGCACAAAAAAAGAGATATATTCAGAAACAATAGATCATGCCTATTTAAGTTGTTGGTAAAAGCACTAGATGACTGCATTTCATTTGCTATTCAGCATAATAAAATTTTAACCTTGGAAATCATTCCTAGAATAGCAGACGGTTATGAAAAAGATCCTCATCAGTAGAAAGGTACAAACTATCTACATTATTCAAATTATTATCCAAATAGGCCCACGACCTCCACATGTACTAGGAGACTAAAAGTATATTCAGAAATTACTGGTCAAAAACTATCTGTGACCCAGATACTGTTTGGATTTGCATGAGATGTTTCCAAAGCAGTCCGGGAAAGCCCACAAATTCAAAGCAGCCTCTTTATCCTCACCCCATTTCTGCTGAGTCCAGGAACCTTATTTCATTTCCTGCATGGTAGGCATTTTTTAGGGACTAGGTAAGCCATGACATCTGCACTGCTTTCTGAGTCATTGTCGCGAAATGATACATACTTGGGTGTAGTACAGCTACTTGGTTCCCAGAGAAAACAAACAAACACGAGTCAGCTAGGAACTTGAGTTTTGCTAAAAACAAAGACAATGTACAATTCAAAAATTTTTATTTATTTTTTAAAAACAAGGCCTTCAGCTTTTAAGTTTCCAAATGATATTTTCTAACCCTGAGAAAATATTTTATATGAGAGCTTTTGCTCTGTATGCCTCCTACAGGCACATGGCATAGTGTGTGAGGGCAACTAGTCAGGTCTCTTCCCAGAAGGTCTATCTCTGGCAGATTGAGACATAAAGCTCCTATTTTGATAGAGAAGGGCACATATTCATTAAAAAAAGAGAAAAGAAAAGAAAAGAAAAGAAAAGAAAAGAAAAGAAAAAAAAGAAAAGAAAAGAAAAGAAAAGAAAAGAAAAAAGAAAAGAAAAACCTGTGTTCTAATAGACTTAAAATTAATTCCAGGGGCACCTGGATGGCTGAGTCGGTTAAGTGTCTGACTCTTGATTTCGGCTCAGGGCATGATCTCATGGTTCCTAGGATCAAGTCCTGTGTAGACCTCTGCCCTGACAGCATAGAACCTGCTTGGGATTCTCTCTCTTCCTCTCTTTCTCTGCCCCTCCCCTGCCCACATGCATGTACCCTCTCTCTCTCTTTCTCTCTCATAAATAAAGAAACATTTAAAAAATAATAATTCCATCATTTTTATCTATATAAAAGGTAAAAAAAAATTTTTTTAACGTTTATTTTTGAGACAGAGAGAGACAGAGCATGAACGGGGGAGGGTCACAGAGAGAGGGAGACACAGAATCTGAAACAGGCTCCAGGCTCTGAGCTGTCGGCACAGAGCCCGACGCGGGGCTCGAACTCATGGACCGCGAGATCGTGACCTGAGCCGAAGTCGGAAGCTTAACCGACCAAGCCACCCAGGCGCCCCCCAAAAAATTTTTTTAAGTTAGGCTTCATGCCCAGCATGGATCCTGATGCAGAGCTTGAACTCATAACCCTGAGATCAAGACCTGAGCTGAGATCAAGAGTCAGATGCTTAACCAACTAAGCCACCCAGGTACTCCTGAAGAATAAATATTTACTGATACTATTAACTGTCATACATGACAGGGTCCTAGGTTTTGGACAGCTATAAAGAGTGAAATATATTTCCTGCTCAGAACTTAGGGTATAGTACATGGGGATGAGGGCAAAGCATGAATACAAAAGCCCCCTAATTTTAGTATATCATGAAATTACAAATAAAGCATATAGTGACTTCAGAGGTGAGGAGGAAATAACATAAGTCTCCTGCTAGTTAGAACAGGATATATCTAGGGGTAGTATTCAGATTTCTTAAATCTTTGATACAGGGAATAGAGGCTAGCAATGTTACTAGGAAATTCCTAGAACAACAACCAAAATAAACAAAAAATAATAATAAATGGTGAATCCTACTTTCTTCTCAAGTGAGGAATACAGTTGGATAGAAAAGTGTTGTCAAGTATTTATATTATACCGGGCATGGTTGAGATATTAAATTCTCAAATCATAATATTCTGGTATCATTTGCTTTATTTTTAAGATGAACTGATGAGTGGAGAGGTCAAGTAACTTGCCCAAGGTAACACAGATAAAAAATGGTAGAGTTGGGATTAAAAGCAAAGTCCAGCTAGCTTCAACTAGGTGGCCTTGAATAAGCAAAGGCTGATGAGGAGAGGAAACACAGGACATGTGAAGCACTGTAAGAACTTAATAAACAGTTTAAGCCTAGCAAGTCTAGGCCAGTTTGTGCTGTGGTAGCAAACAGCTTCCACGTGTTGGTGGCTTTTGGCAAAAAAGGCCTGTTCCTGGTTCCCATTAAATGTCAGCTGAAGGTCTGCTGGGGTTCTGCGGTGAGTTCTCTTTGCTCTAGGGTCCAGTTTGAAGGAACTACCCCTACTTTGGGTATCATAGATCTTGTAGGAGGAGAGAAAGTCCCCTAAAGTTTCTACTTGGACGGGGCACATACCACTTTGCCCTCATTTTGTTGAGCAAAGTAAGTGACATGGGCAAGGCTGAGGTCAATGGGGCAGGGATAGTAGTTCTTAGGGAGGAGCCACAAATGCCTGAATAAGAAGACAATCTATTGGGGCACTTCGGTGGCTCAGTCGGTTGAGTCGGTTGACTTCAGCTCAGGTCAAGATCTCACAGTTCTTGAGTTCGAGCCCCACATCAGGCTCACTGCTGTCAGCCTGTCAGTGCAAAGCTAGTTTCAGATCCTCTGTTCCCCTCTATCTGCCCCAACCCTGCTTGGGCTCTCCCAAAAAATTAAAAAAAAAAAAAATATTACAATCTATCACCACCTGCCCTCTTGGTCATGCAATACCATTCCCTCCTTTCTGTACCTTGTACTTACCCTGTCTCCAAAAGAGACAATCCAAAATTCTTACTTATTCATGGGATTAGGCCCAAAGTTCACGATTTTGTGATATTCTCTATATCAGGTCTAGATGTTACTCATTTTGATCTAGAGAGCTATAAATTAAATAACAAGTTATTTGTCCCCTACACACTCAATGTACAATGATGAAAAAAGAGCAGGTTAATCTCAGTAAATGTTTCCACAAGTAAAGAGAAAAAGAGAAGACACACAAGAATCTCTGGGTCACCAAAATCCTAAGATCCCACTGGGCAGCCACAATGAGGGGCCACTGGCCTGGGGATGGGCCTCCCACTTTGGGTCACTACAGAGCTGGGTCAAGCTTAATGTGTGAGATGGGGGGAGGGGGGACACACTTTGAAGCAGAAACGAAAGCAAAGGTTTGATTTTACTTGGACTGGACTTTAAATAATTGAAAATGAATCTTAGTCTGGGCTGCAGGAAGTAACCAAGAGCTCTGTGATCAGCTAGAGATGTTTTAAGGGACAGAGAAGGGAAATTCAACAGAACACTGGTGAAAAGTGACTAGAGGAACTACAAAATCATTGCGTGTTTCTACCTCACTGAGTCCAGACTTCTTATAAAATCAGAATTGGCAGATGGGGGCTGGGTATCAAAGATGACTATATTTTCTATCCTTGATGGCTGGGAAAATGCTGATACTATATATACATAGACATTGGGAAATAGAGAAGAAAACATTTCAGAAAGGAGGCAATGGCTGTAACTTTGAATATTTTCGATTTGCTACATGCTCAACATTGAGCTAAGTATTATAATCAAGAAAAAGTGAAAGAGCAGAATTATGAGAAGCATTTTAAGATTCTGGAAGCTCACAGTATATTGGGCTAAGACTAATCTACAAGAGGCAAAGGTGGCAATGCAATGTTTAGATTCGATTGCTGATCTACTTTTAATGAAAGTGGAGGTTTGGGAAATTCATTCTCTTCATCTTCCTGCATGGTACTGAGACTATGTCTGTCTCAATGCTGCATTGATTTGCTCTTAATGATGTCTGTCCAACGTCTTCGGCTGGAAAACCCAAACGTCAGAGTATCCAAGTAGTTCTCTCCCCATTGCACAATGTACAACCTTCATTGCTGAGCAAAATCCTTGGACAGGCAGTTCTCAAGGACAGAGAATAAAAGCAAAATAGGAATAACATTGATGGAGTCACAACCTCAGGCAAAAAGAAGTCTGGACGGGTATAGGCCTGACTGAATCACATGTCATAGATAGACAGCCTTGGACCACTCTTATAAGAGTCTCTTCACCAGCATGGAATAGCTCATTTTTTCACTTTCTCCTTTCTCCAAGTTAGTCAAACTCAAGAAATGATCATCTCATCTATACCACAACTATATAATTATCTTTCAAAAACATGTTACTTACCTTACTATGTAATTGGTTTATTCTCATTTTAATAAAATAAAAGATTTAAATATTAATTAACATATTGTGTAATGTTGATATTAATGATATTCATTTAGTATACCATTTTAAATAATAAATAAATAACAAAATTAATAATAAATAAAATAAATATTTTTAAATGCCTCTGCTTGAATTTTTAAAACAGTTAACAATACTTATAACTCATATTTTATTTTGTGTATTTTTATTCAGTTTAATTGAGGTATAATTGGCAAACAAAATTGCAAGATATTTAAAATATGCATCATAATGATTTCATACATATATACATGGTGAAAGGATTCCTTCCATCTAGTTAATTGACACATCCATCTTTTTTTTTTTTTTTTTTTTGGTGAGAACATTTAACTTCTACTTTCTTATCATATTTCCATTATATAATACAGTGTTATCAAGTATATCCACTATGGTATACATTAGATCCTCTGACATTATTCATCTTATAGCTGGAAGTTTGTACCTTTTTATCAAGTTCTCCCTATTTCCCCCACTCCCTGGCCCCGGCAATCACTTGTCTATTCTCTGTTTCTATGAGTTTAACTTTGTATTTAGGTAACTCCATGCAGTAATTGTCTTTCTCTGTCTGGCTTATTTAACTTAGCATAATGCCCTCAGGCTTCATCCAAGTTGTCTCAAAGAGCAAGATTTCCTTCTTTCTCCTGGCTGACTAATATTCCATCATATGCATATAGCACATCTCCTTTGTCCAATTCATCCATTGATGGGTACTTTGGTTGTTTCCATATTTTGACTATTGTCAATAGCACTGCAGTGATCATGGGAGTGCAGATATCTCTTTGGTATTATTTTCATTTCCTTTGGATATATACCCAGATGTAGGATTGCTAGATCAGACAGTAGTTCTATTTTTGATCTTTTGAGGACCTCCACATTTGTTTTCCATAGTGGTTGTGCCAATTTACATTCCCACGGTGCACAAGGGTTCCCGTTTCTCTACATCCTCACCAACACTTACCTCTTGCTTGTTTTTTTGTTGACAGTCATTTCAACAGATGTGAGGTGATTATCTTATTGCAGTTTTGATTTGCATTTCCCTGATGATTTGTGATTTTGAGCACCTTTCCAGATCCTAAAGTCAAGCCTCTAGTCCATTTTAAGTTGAGTTTTGTGGATAATATAAGATAGGAGTACAGTTTCATTCTTTTGCATGTGGCTGTCCAGTTTTGCCAATTATGACTTATGTTTTGAAAAGCTTGGTAGGATCCTAAATAATTTTTAAGAATGTAAAAGGATCCTGAGACCAAAAATTTGAGAACATTTGAGCCATGTAATTCATTCTACCGCTACAACCTGCAAGTCACTTATTGTTGTCACTGCCTATGCTTTGTTCCACATCTACAATGGATGTCATTAGGGCAAGGGACTATCACTTGTGTTTGAGAATGAAGGAGAGCCCACTGGAATCAAAGCATCCTTGTATAGGGACTGTGACATTTCCGTCTCTGTATCTCCAATACCTAGCCTAGAGCCTTACAAGCGGTAGCTGCTTAATAAAACATTGTAAACAAATGTACAGAAGTGATAACTTAATTTCTTTTTTTTTTTTTATTTTATTTTGAGAGAGAGAGAGAGAGAGAGAGAGAGCAGGGGACTGGTAGAGACAGAGAGGGAGAGAGAGAATCCCAACCAGGGTCCACACTGTCAGCACGGAGCCCAACTTGGCGTTAGATCCCATGAACCATGAGATGGCGACCTGAGCCAAAATCTAAAGTTGGATGCTTAACCGAGTGAGCCACCCAAGCACCCCTTAATTTCTTGACAAAAATGTATTTTGGGGTTTGCTTGATGTTCAGAGGTGAATTTGAAATGACATTAATGATACTGAAATGAGAAAGTGCTGAAGTGACCTACTAACAACAGACCTGAACAGACAACGAATAATATTCTATTTAAAAGTATAGCAATAAAACAGTAACAGCTAACCTTATTCAAGTACTTCAGGTGTCAAACACTAAGCTAAGCACTTTAATTCATCAACTCATTTATTCCTGAAAAATGTCTCCAGGAGTTAGATGTTAACTATGCTCAATTAACAGACAATGATACTGCAGTTACAGAGACAACAGCACGTGGCTTGCCTAAGGTCACACTCTGTGAGGGACAGGGCTTGGATTCTGATTTTATGTCCATTATGTCATTCTTTTCTTGCAGTAACCCTTAGTAAGGTGAGAGGCTCAGGTCATATCCTTAGTTACAAATGTGGGAACTGAGGGATAGAAGGAGCCCTGTACGTTGCCTAAGATTCCACATTCAGTGGGGGACAGAACAAAGTCCTACCCAGAGGCATCTCTTGCTTGGGCATGGAGTCACTGTACCCAAGGGAAGCTACGAGGTCAACAGGCATTTCAACCCAACCAATATTCATTAAGTGTGTGTTATAGTGGTTGCCCCACTGCCCAAGGTGAAGACAGACTCTGTTTTTCAAGGACTAAAATCCTATTCAATACAACAATTCATAGATACCTTGAGTACCATTGCTCGGTGAGTGAAACTGTATGTATTAGGCAAAGAGAAAAGCTAGTTATGTAAAGGACAGGACTTGAATGAGAGATACTTATGGTAGAGAAATCGGGGAAATGTAGGAAATAGAGGTGAGAAAGACTGATGGGTAAATATTTCCTACCCATACTGATCTTTTCCCGAGGTATAAAGAGAAGCAAACAAGAAATCAAGAGTTTGGGTCTGTGTTTTGGGTTTTTTACTAAGACTATATGACCTTGGGTAAGTCACAATATACCTGAATCTCAGTTTTCTATCAATAAAATGAAGAGGTTGAACTAGATTAATAATTTTACATTTCCTCCCTATACCACTCCCAGCCTCACTGCCAAGAGATGAAACTCTCAATACATTGTGTCTTTCCAGGAATAATATTTAATGTGTATACAAGCTACACACAAACATATATGCATGTATTTTTTTTTACACAAATAGCATTACATTAATCCTATTTTTCTGCAACTTGCCTTTTCAACTTGCTTGTAGACCTTGACGATCTTTCTCTAACAATACATACAGGTTTATTTTTCCTTTAACAATAGCTATTTAGTATTCCATTGTATGAAGACCCCATAATTTGTTTACACAGATCCCTATAAAAAGACATTGAGGTTGTTTCTAATTTTTTTGTTATTATAGTTATTGACGTTGAGAACCTCCTGGAGAAATTTAAATCTTCAGTGTTTGTCAGAGAATACATCTCTCTTTGTGGAACTCCCGAAGCATTGCCACGAAGCCCCAGGGTTCCAGGAAACACTGTTTGAAAACCACTAAACAAGATGATCTTAAATTTCCTTTTCTCTCAATTAAATGAAACTCTTTTTAACCTTTAGTGTTTGTTTCACTCACACATTATTTTGCAGTATCTCCTAACAGTTTTGAGTGAATAGACAGGTTTGGTCTTTCGAACCAGATTCTAATCAGCGTCAGGCTATTGATGGTTGAGCAGTTTTTGCATTCCTCAAAACCTACACTAGCAATGAGTGAGGCATAAGAAGTGCTCAACAAACATATACTGAATGGTATTAGAAGAGAATTGGGTTGGTAACACAGAATACTTAGCTGTACTTTTCTGTTGATTTTAGCTGTCAGACAGGGTGTGAGTACCTAGCAGTTAACCTTGATTTCAGTGTAGAGGGCTTCAGTGTGTTAGATGCAGTTTCACAGTCACTCAGACGGGGATGTAAAGGGAACATACATCTTTGCATTGCCAGGGCGGTCAGCCATGTACGACTCTGGTGGCAGCATGCAGGTTGGATTCTGTGTAATGTTGCCTCCCTAGAGTTGTGCTCCAGTTGGCTAAATTCACAGAGAATATGACAAGAATTGTGACCCTTAGAATTGTACCTGGCATTAGCAAAACACATATATATTGCCCTCTCCTCTGTTCTCAGGAAATTCACTCCATCCATTATTGTCCCAGTTACTTGAATCTCTGACCCCTCTTATTCTATGTATTCTTTCCACGTAAACATATTTTTCTCTTCCATCATCATGGTAGTGGTCCTAATAATGACAATGATGATGATAATAAATCCCTTGCCTACATCACACCTATCTTTCACAGATGAAGCTTTTTGAAGGAATAGTCTATGCCCCTGCCTTCAACTTTACAACCACACTGCTGGATGATTTTCAGGCATTGGCTTGCTTGAAGTCTCTGTGGCATTATTCATCCCCTTGTCCTTCTGGAAACTCTCTTCTTCTCTCCTTTTGTGATGGCACATTTTCCTCCCAATTCTCTGTTCGCCTCTCAGGCTTCTTCAGGAGCTCTTCTCTCTCAACCAAGTCCTTGCATCTCATCTTGAGCTCCATCCCCTGGCTCTGTGACCCTTAGTCCAGTCTCTTTCTGATTCATTGGTTTCAGGGCAAAAGGCTTCCTCTAAAACTTGCTCCCTCCCCTGGTTCCATAGTTTTTTCATTCCAATTTTAAAATTCCATTTTAATTCGCTGAACCGACTACCATCTACCCTGATGTCCAGCTCTGAGAACTTGGACCCCTACATGATTCCCAGTCCCACTACCAAGAGATGAAACTCTGAACATATTGTATCTTTCCAGAAATAATATTTAATGTGTATACAAGCTTACATACATTATAAAGTCAAGTCACCCTGGACTCTCCATTCTTTCTCATCCCTAACATTCAGTCAGTCACTGAGTTTGGTCAGTTCTATTTCACGTAGTCAAATCTGTTCACGTTTTAGCCCCACAGTTACTCTCTAGGCATACCCCCAGCTTCCCAGATTACTGCCAACAGCTTCCTAGCTAGACTCCTTGCCTCTGTTCTAGTCCTTGCCCACCCATTGTGCATCAGGTGAACTTCCTAAAATATACACTGCTCCACTAAACTAAATGGCTAACATGTTCAATAGGTTCCTATACCATTCAGGATAAAGTCCAAACACCTTTGCTTCGTACAAATGTCCTGTTTATCTCTCATTTTTACCTCCTACCACCTCTCCCATTTCGTCCTTGCTGTGTTTTATATACTCAGTTTCTTCTTCCTGTAATATCATTTCTCATCATCCTCCATGGTTTTCTTTACTTCCTTCTTTGTAACACCAATTTTCATCGTTCTCACACATCTATCTCAAGCATCATGTCCTCCAAGAAGCCATCTCAAACCCAGATTCTCACTCAATGTTCTCCCTCAAGCTGTGCTCACCAGGTCTTCAATATAACATTCTCTCTCTCTCTCTCTCTCTCTCTCTCTCTCTCTCTTTCAAGTAAGTTCTATGCCCAACATGGGGTTTAACTAGTGACCCTGAGATCAAGAGTCACATGCTCTACCGACTGAGCCAGTCATGGTGCCCCGAGTATAAATTTGGTTTAGTATTTGCCAATGTGTGTTATAATTGTTGGCTGATCTTTCTCCTCCCACTACATTGTATGTTTTGGTGCTTCTAATACTTAGAATAAAGAATAAATACTTTTTGGGTGAATGAATGTATAGACTGTATTTTGATGGGTTTATTTTGAGGAAGAGTGCCTATTTTTTAAATCGGAATAATCAAATGTTAAAAATTTAATACATGAACCTTAATATTTTTTTCCTGATTATGAAACTGTGGATTTAGTTACAATTGGTGTAAAGCACTTTAATGCAAATGAAAATTAATTTTTAACACATCTCTCCTTCTACTTAACCCTTCTCCGTTATGTTATTAAGAAACAAACAAGGTCAATAAACTATTTCCGTCTGGAGAAAACAAAGAAAGCTGATATCTATACTGTTGGTGTTTCGTAACATTGCCAAAGAAGAGTCGATGAAAAGTGCTCAAGAGAAAGCTGGGGCGGGGGAGGGAAACAGACATCAATAACACCTTTTTCTAAAATAAAATGACGATATTTTCTTTTTTAGTATTGACTTTGGTCATCTATATATCCTTTCACACTTGTTTTTCTGTTTTCGTATTTCTCCCTTGAACTCCTCATCTCTCTAATCCCTTGTCCTGAATGCTCTTTTTCTCTGTCACTCCACTGCTTTCCTCCAGGTTTGCTAAGTCTATCTCCTCCACAGACTGGTTCCCCAGGCTTTATGTGGCCCCCTGACCTTGCCTTCCTCTCCCAGGACTGTATTTCCCTTGCCTCTCGTTTGCCTCCTAGCAATCTAAGCAGAACAATACTGGAAATGGAACTGGCAAGCTGACAAAAAGGAGAGCAGTTGGAAAGAAAACTTTACTCATCAGGAAAGAGGCAAATATCTTCAAAATATCTGTGGGAAGGTGTTTGCTAAATCATCTGCTTCTTCAGATGTGGAAATTTCAACAATATGGCTCCACTACGGTGGATGTGCGCAGGAAGCACCTCCTTGGGCTTAGAGGACTGAGCAGATGCAAGGAATTATAGACCCCAGTAACTTAGCCTTGAATACCATCCGAGATTTCTACCCCCTCCCCCCTTTATTCATGTTCTTTCTTTCTTTCTGAAAGCCTTGCTGCAGGAATTCAAAAGGCTGAGTTCTGCCCTCAGCTGTGAGTCATGACTCCCACTGAAGCCAGGAGCTCATATGTATGTATTCGGAGGAAGTATTGGGCCTTAGGGACTCGGATTAAATAACAACAGCCCAGTCGTTTGTTTGCTTATTTGCTTAAACCTTTATAAAAGAAGCACGAGGCCTGCTGTACCTGAATGCCTTTTTATAATCATTTTAAAAATACACAGTAGAATTTAAATTCCCACAGTAGATCTCCTGCATTATAGTACAAATAATAACAGTCTATCTTAGCCTGTGCCCCGGGTCCAGGAGAGAGTCATAGGGAAAGAGGCAGGAATGAATTTCTAACGTGCCAGCCTTTCACTGAGAAAGGTCTGTTTGTATCCCCAGGGAATTCAGCACCAGGGACTGAGATTCAGTGTTCCCTGTAAAAAGCATGAAATACCTAAACAGCTTTTATTTTTCAGAGCTAGACAGCTGAAGGTAAGAAGGGCCACTCCACTGGCTTCAGGAAAAAAGAAGATGTACAAGCTAGACTTCTGGCCCTGGACTTCTCTCTCACACCCTCCCCTCCAACTTCACACTGAAGCGCCAGCTGCCATATTTAATGTGACCCATACATTTGGCCAATATGGATGGATCCAGTAACAAGCACATACTCTTCACATACTCTTTTCTCTTGTGTGCTTCCACACAAAATAAATAAATAAAAATTGTATCCAGTACCAGTTCTCCTTGCTATCTCTCTCCCAGAGGAAATTTTTTCTTCCTACTAGTGAGGAATCAATGTACTTTACTTAAGATAACAACTGTATGAGATGTTTTTTTAAAAAACAGGATTATTTCTCTAATGTCTGAAATATGTAAAAACTTTATACTCTGCCATTCCTGTTATACTATATTTTTTTAATGTTTGATTTATTTTTGAGAGAGAGCTTGAGCAGGGGAGGGGCAGAGAGGGAGAGAGAGAGAGAGAGAGAGAGAGAGAGAGAGAGACAGAGACAGAATCCAAAGCAGGCACCAGGCTCTGAGAGGTCAGCACAGAGCCCCACACAGGGCTCGAACTCACAAACTATAAGATCATGACCTGAGCTGAAGTCAGACCCTTAACCGACTGAGCCACCCAGGCGCCCTGTTATACTATATATTTTAAAAAGCTTTCATTTACGTTCTTAATGGTTTAAAAGACATTATATGCCAACCATGATAAAATAGTAAAAATAAAGAGACCATGCAAAAAGTGAATGATCCCACCAATTCTACTTCCCAGAAGCAACCACTTTTAATAGTTCTCATAGTATTCATATTTATATTTTTAAACATCAAATAAAACATTGAAGAGTTTGGCCGCATAGTATGTACTGTTTTTTCTCTTCCAGACATTTCTCAGCTCCCGACTACCCGGCGAGGTTTCTAGGGGCAGACAGGAGTGTCTAGACACCTCTGGCTTCTTCTAACATTAGCCCTGGAATGTAACACCTTCTCCGCCCAAGGACAGATCTACCTGCTGGCAAATTCCTTCACTGTAGCTTGTCTTTGTCCTTCATTTGACTGCCTGAACCCAGTGGAAATGTCTTCCTATACTTACTTACAAGAACTCCCAAGATGCCCAAATGCCAGGAGTCAGAGTTCATTGTCACTGCGCCCACTCTCTACCCTTTGTTTTTGCCTTTGGCCCGAAACTTGACACATTGGCTCATATGGCAAAATTGGCCTATGTTTGTTTCTGCGCACAAAGAGGATTAAACTGAGCCAATATTAAACAAACAGACAAACCAAACTTCCTAACATTGGCATTGCTTATAGATAAGCATTGCTAATAGAGAACTAAGGAAAAAATAAAACGAGACACCACTTTGGTAAGATTATGTAACAGTGACATGAACATCATTTATGTGAAAGGGTTACTTATTTATATCGAAATCCTAAGATACACCATACTGATTAACTGTATCACTGTGTGTATTATCATTCCTGCCTTCATCTAACGAGCAAACATTTATTGCCTCATGAGCTTTAATTTTGTTGTGAATATGATTTTGTTACACACGTGTTAGATACTGTTTTGTCGGCTTACACCCTCCTTCTGCAAACAGCATCTCCATTCTTTGGAATGGTTACTGCCTCAAACATACTCGCCAGCATAATGGTCAGCACGAGCTGCCATATTTAATGTGACCCATATATTTGGCCATTATGGATGGATCCAGTAATAAGCCCTGGATCCAACTTAAGCCAAAAAGATCTTTCTTCTGGGACGCTGTTGAAGGAGAGCTGACAGCCAGTTAGTTTTTGCCCTGAGTGGAAGCTGCTGATCTGAAACCCAGGATCTACTGGCTACATTGTTTCCCACATGTGGAACACTAATTCTCAGCCCTAGCTGCACATGAGGATCAGCTCCTGAAACTTTTTCAAAATGCCCTGACATCAACAACCAGAAGTCCTAATGGACATGGTCTGGGATGAGATGAGCCCCAGGTGTCAGTATTTCTTTAAAACTCTTCAGGTGATTCCAACAATGAGGACCACTGACCTGGCAAAAAAGGCTTACATTGGGACAAGAATAGTCGTGATGAGCAGCGGCTGGCCAGAAGGGACACACAGACACACACGCTCGCGTCCAACAACCCTCTGTTTCAGGTACCTCGCAGGCCGTATTGCTTCCCGGGCCTTTTTTCTCACTATTCTGTTGACTAATTCTTTTTTCAATTACCTGAGATATTCCAGTGTCTTTCCAGTAAATCCTCCTTTTATCCTAAGCTAATTTAAGTTCCATCTGTGTGATTTGCAAACAAAGAAGTCCATACTAGATCTCTGTTTTTGTGTGCTCAGGCTTAATAGATTTTTATACTTGTAGCGTAGTTTCTCTCCATTCATGGCCTCATTCACGAATGTTTTAGGCAATAATGCCTGCGGTATTCCAGGTTCTGTGTTACTGGGAATATTAAATGAAGAGACTATATACACCATCTATTTGCGCAGCTTTCACTCCAGCAAGGAATGGGCATATCAGCAGAGAGAAATAGCAACACAAGAAGTGTTATAGGGGCGCCTGGGTGGATCAGTCGGCTTAGCATCTGACTTCAGCTCAGGTCATGATCTTGCAGTTCGTGAGTTTGAGCCCCACATCGGGCTCTGTGCTAACAACTCAGAGCCTGGAGCCTGCTTCAGATTCTGTGTCTCCCTCTCTCTCTGCCCCTCCCCTGCTCATGCTCTGTCTCTCTCTGTCTCAAAAATAAATAAAAATATTAAGAAAAAAAATTGAAGAAAAAGAAGTATTGTAACAGAAGGTTATTTTGACAGCACTGAGGAAATGGGTGGTCTGGTGGAATCATGGAAGCCTTCACAGAAGAGGTGGCCTCGGTGTTGTCTCTGGGGAGTGACTTAGAGTCGTGTGGTAGACAATAGAGGGTCCCCATGAAGAATTACATAACCAATGACCCAGAGTTATAAGAGAGTAAGGCATTTTAGGGGAATTACAGTACTTCTGTCATGGCTGGGGCTGAAAATTCACACTAGAGATTGGGAGGCGGGGGGACAGAGACAGAGGATAGGCCGTGGGCAAATTGCATTTACCGTGCTAAATATGTAAGATTTTTGTCCTGTGGCTACTGCAGAGACTTTAAGGGAATAGCTTAGGTAGAGCAGTGCTATAAACCAATTTGCACGTTGGAAAAATTTCTCTGGAGAAGTGATTGGTCAGAGACTAGGTTGCCAGGAAGGAATCGAGTCAGGAGGCCCCTGCAACCATCCAGGAGAGAAATGGAGGGATCCTGAACTAACTCTAATAATGAGAACACATTTCTAAAAATTTGTAAGGTAGATTCCCCTACATGTGATAACCAAGTGACATCAATTCAAAGAGAGTGCGTCTGTGTGGGGAATAGTGGGAAACTCTGGAGCAGCCTTAGCTATAAGGAACACGGGGGTATACAGGGAGAAGAAAAATTGTTTCCAAAGGGAAAGAAGCAGCTAGGGAACGAGGAGAGCATGGTACTGTGGAAATTAATCATATCTTCAATATCTACACCGGGTTTAAGTAGAATACACTTATCTGTCCTCTAAGGTTCATTTTTGTTTTCTGTAGATTTTGAGACTAGTCGGGGGGTGGAACTGGTTACACACCCCCTGGCTGCCACTGTTCTCTGAGCCTCCTCCCATGCCCCCTGCCAAGCCTGACTTTATCCGCCCCCGCTCTGGTAGTCTGGCAGACCAGAAACCTGCAGACATGGAGAGGGAGAGGGCGCAAAGTACACAACTAGCCGCTTGGTGTTGACTCACTTAGCTCTGATGACAGTGGGATGAAATCCAGACCAGCGCTGGGCTTGTTGGCAGGAAAGGCCTCCATAAGGAGGTCTGGGGAACTCCAACAGGGAACAACTGGAGTAGGTGGAAATGAGCTTGCTTGCCGTGCTTGTGTGTGCTTACAACGTGGGACAGCGATATTCAGAAGGTGAGACTCTGGCTCCAAGCTCTCAGATCTAATGTGACATTTCTATCTTTACCATCGCTCTGTCCTCTGGAGGCCCTTTACCTTGGCAAATAGTTCTTAATTCGATTATAACTCCTGAGTAGGTATAGTTGACTAATAAAATACCCTCCTACTATATATAGTCTGCACGCACATAATATCCCGTATTTGAATAAAATATGACCATGGCTCTTAAAGGCCATGGGAAATGGGGATACTATATAGTGGCACAGGTGTGTGTGGGGGAGATGGGGTGAGAATTTTAGCATAAAATTCAAGAACATTTTACCCAGACCACAAGGCCTGCGTGCCTGGACCACACTTCATCTTATGGTCCTTTCCCCTCCTTGACTATGTTCCAGACACTCTGACTTTCCTTCTTCCCCCCACCCCCACCCCCCTCCTCAAGCAAACAAAGTCATGGTGTCCAGTATCGAAAGTTAAAAGAATATATTTGTTAAAACTAATGGCTAACTGGATTTAAGTCAGGGCTTGAAATCTGGGAGAAGATGAGAAGTCATTTCTTAGAAATGAAGGACGGGGAGAGAGAAATTGCGGGGGAGGAAGCAGGAAGTTTCAGGGGCCCAGAGTGGAGGCTGGAAGGAGCAGCTGTTGCTAGATGACCTTCTCTGTCCCAGCAATTTCTCAGAATGTGCCTCCAGCATCCAATGGGCGGTCAGGATCTGCCTCCCTGGGATGGGAACTATGAAGGCAGAGAGAAGAGCTGAGAACATTTGAAAGAAGAAACTGAATGAAAAGTGGTTCTTGAATGAACCACTCCCTCATGCACGGTCAAATATCTATTTATAGAGGGCCTGAAACCATCTTTTAGTAGGCTAATCAGATAGGGGAAACTAGCTCACTGGAAAATCGAAATAATGCATAAACAACTTTCTTTCCTTTTATCCTCTTAGCACTGATTATAACATTTGGCCCTAAAGGAAAAATGCCATATCCCCTGACCCAGTAGTCTCTGAACTTTTCATTACAGAGCAAACTTGAACAGTGCTAAATTTTCTACAGCGCAATTAAATTTCAGTATTCATTTTGGGCCTCTTTTGTGCCACACTAGGCAGTGGCAAAGCTGGTGTGTGAGTGCAGTGTGTAAGTGTGGTGCATGTGTATGGAAGGGTATAGTTCTGGCAGAAAGAGCAGAGGGAATGATTCATATTTTTAAATTACTATTATTTATTCTAATAGGGAACTGGAAGGAAAGGTAATAAATGAGTAACACTGTGAGCCAAAAAGGAAATGAAGAGTTTCAAATTAGACTGGAATCTTTTAATCCATCCTTACCCACCCAGAAAAAGAGTGGGATGGTATCAGGTACCCACAACTCATCAGTTCCAGTAGGTTGGACGTTATACGTATTTGGGACACAGTGACTTCTGACGAACGGGACATGATTTCTGAGAAAGGGGATCCAGTAAAAGGAATAGTTCCTAAGAGCAGTGCATAGGTAGAAAAGAGAGAAGAGTCAGAGTTGGCGGGCAAGAGAGCCTGGTTTTTGATGACTTATCAATAAGATCTGAAGGACAGATCAGATCCTCATTGATGATCATTGAAGAGCTTCTATATTCACATCTTGCCTCATTTGAATTTGCCTACCAGGCATCCATTCTCTCTTGTTTGGGTAGTTAACACCTGACTTTTCTTTGGGAAACCACTTCCGTCTTATCCTGTGTGGTCTTGGTCGGACTGCCTGTTTTAAGGGATCCTTCTATGCCCTAGCCAAGGAGTAAACACATGCATAGACTAAGCCCACTCTGAGCCCAGTGGAGTGATACAAAGTTGGAAAACATGGAACTGATTTGTCTCAATGTCAGTGCTCTGAAGTGACTGCCCACAAGATTCTGCTCTGTAGTACTCTCTTCCCCAAGACAGTCTGATTCCTGTCCTTTTTAAACCTTTCCTTACAGTCATTTACTTTTAAGTGTTTATGCATTTATTGGGTTTTATTTGGCCAAAGTTGGTTTTCTACATTTGCAAACAAAGGATGCCAGGAAAACATCCTAGACCTTACCTAGTGGATTACTCAACACAGTCATAGCTAGATTATAGATTCCTTTCAGTTTTTATAAATTACAATATTTTTACACTCAACAAAACTTTGGGATTTGAGCAGAATTTAAATTTAATTTTCTTGCATCATGCCAATTGCAATGCAGAATTTGGAAATGTGTAAGATTCTGAATAACACACTCAGCCAAAGAAAGGCATAGGCAGGGTCCCAGGGATATGTTAAAAATAACCTAATCCAAGTGTAGGATTTCTTTTGCTAATTGAGGGGATGCCTATAAAGGAGAAAGGGGTAAAGATAAAAAATCAAACAAGAAAATGCTAATTGCTAACCTATGATGCTTTAAGAGATGTGAGAAAAGACCTTTTACACATACTGAGATGTGATACTTGCGTTATGATTACATAAGAAAATATTCTTTTTGGTTTTTCATGTATACTATTGTAGTACTTATAGGTGAAATGACATGATATAAGGATTTTCTTTAAAAATATTCCAACAATAAAACCAACATCAAAGAAATCAAGAAATCTGAAACCAGTACAGTAAACATGTTCATGACTTCATGGGGTCCCTTGTAGTAGTAACATTCTCTCTATTTTTGTGTATACTTGGGAAATTCCAAGATCAAAAGTTTAAAAATATCAAGTGAAACACCTCTAAAAAGTTAATTCTTTTGTGTATGTGTATTCTTGCACCGACATTTAGATCCTTTCATCATTTTTGAAAACCCCTTGGAAATTGTGTCTTTTGGCAGTGGTTTTCACCCCATCTTTTGTAATCTACTCAGTCTCATGATTTATAAAAGATTTGCTTATTAGCAGTGACCTGCTGACAGTAAATTACTTTATTAAGCTCTTTCTTTGAAATATACTCCGTCTTCTGACATATTCACCCACATTCAAAGGAAAACCGAATGGTAGGAATGCAAAATGAAGAAAGAAAAGCCTATACTTAACTAACTTAATTTTTGTGCTCAACTTTTTTTTTTTTTTAACGTTTATTTATTTTTGAGACAGAGAGAGACAGAGCATGAACAAGGGAGGGTCACAGAGAGAGGGAGACACAGAATCGGAAGCAGGCTCCAGGCTCTGAGCTGTCAGCACAGAGCCCGACGCGGGGCTCGAACCCACGGACCGTGAGATCATGACCTGAGCCGAAGTCGGACGCTTAACCGACCGAGCCACCCAGGCGCCCCATGTGCTCAACTTTTTTAAATGCTAAAACAATGTGCCGCCAAAAGATATCTTACTAAATGTCCTTTAGAAAAAAAAAAATGCTTTTCAAATATTCAAACCCACTGTAAAGATGCAAAGGTGCCAGATTACCTAACACTAGTGATCTTTGCTCTACCCTTGATGTTCAGGAGTTTTTAAAAACCCAGGTAGCCTGGTAAACTCTTATTTTATTTTTATTGCTTCTACTTTGTAATAGCAGCCAATCCTGGAGAACAAAGGTCACATAGAACAAAATGAGTCACTACCCAAACTATGAGAAAGCCAGCAAGAACAATTACGGCACATCGACTAGACCACTGTGCTTCATGCTTTTGCTTGAGTGTGGCTAATACAGTCCATCCTCTTGATTTTTGCAATGTTTACCACAGTAAGGAACAATTTGGCTAATTTGCCTGTAAAAATTGATTTTGTTTGTCCTCCGATATTTTGTACTAATAAGAATTTCCCTTTAAAACAGCTAGTTCTGCCTCATCAACCTCAGACTTTCATTTTAGAGTGAATCTTCTAATTATAAAGCCATCCGGTGACAGTCTGGACAAAGATGGCATTCTGGTTAACACTCACCACAAAAGAATACGGATGCCTGAGTTTAAACCAATGCACACCTCCTCCTAAAAATAGGGCAACATGTATAAATTAGTAATGGCATCATTTCATCTAAAACAGTTCACATCGTCTTACTATTTCAGTTTGCAGAGACAAAATTCGGGGCTAACTATTCAGAGAAGAATACAATATCATCTATTAAAGAAGGTCAGATCGTTTTCTGCAAGTTAATTTTCAAAAGCAATCAGATCTTGAAAAGTTCTGATGATAGGCGACACCAATTGGCATTTTCTCAAACATTCTGTTAAAAGAAAAGAGGGAAGTTTGATAACATCAAGATCGGCTTCCCTTTTGTAAAGTTTTCTTAAATCATAACTTCTTTTCTATAGGAACAAAAGCAGCATGGTCCTATTTCAAAATGGGGACAAATAAATACTAACCAGAACTGAAAAAGATTTCAATGAGTCCGTTTCATATGGTTCTTCTACTCAACTGCAGGAATGTTATGTGGATTTGTTCAGGAATTATTGAAAAAGCAACAGGAAAGGGAATACAGTACTCTTTTTTTTTTTTCTTCCCTATTTGGTCTGTGAATTAAGGGAAAGGTGATGTGTTGAAATATAAGAAATGTTGTTAACCATACTCTACTCATGGGAGAAGCAAACTGTAGCTAGCTTGTGTTTTGTTTATTTCCCCCTTGTTTCAAAAAAAGATTTGAGGCAGCTATAAGATTGGTAAGCAAGGGCATAGTTACTGACAAGAGACTCTCTGCAGTGCTTGAGAACCCATGAAAGGATTTTCCCTGCCCCTTCTTTATGTGTGTCTGTAGCTCTCAAACAGTGATTTTGAAATGGTTCAATAGCAAAAACTGGCCTTCTGCTGTCAGACAGAATGCTTCAGGGGTAGATCAGCAAATAGTATAGATCAGTGACTTCTGCAAAGTACTCTGTCTCCATGGAAGTTGTTCTTCCATCATTCATTCCCTCCACCAAAACTGTCTGGTTCATCCTTTCCATAGGTGTCAGACCCAGACATGTAAGGGCAGAACCGAAAGCACACAGGGGAGTGAGTCTATTTCCGCATTGCACACATCTGTGCCGTGACAAATTAGGACTACAGTGGCCAATGTCATAGAAATTTAGTTGATGCACTTAAGGAGTGAACTTTATTTATTTATTTATTTATTTATTTACTTTGTTTTTTTTTTTTTTAATTTTTTTTTCAATATGTAAAGTTTATTGTCAAATTGGTTTCCATACAACACCCAGTGCTCATCCCAAAAGGTGCCCTTAAGGAGTGAACTTTAAACAGCAAATACAAACAAGTGACCAATCCACTTCCGACGGGCCTCGGATATGGATAACCTCATCCATCGGAGAGCCTCAAAAATAGGCTCTTAATGACCTACAAGATGGAGAAAAGGATGGAGAAAAGAAGAGGATCTAGGCATGGCAAGGACAAATATATTTTTCCTAGGCATGGTAGGCTGAAGGTTTCATGAATTCTTTAATTTTTAAGGGAGGATTGAAAAGTAAAACCAGAAATAAACTACATAAAAAACATTTTTTTCTACCATATGACATGGTATTTGTGATTTTTGTATATCCATTTGTGCTTCATTGATCTATTTAGTAAATTGTGCACTGTTCATTCCATTATTCCTTCACTGTTGTTCTAAGGTCCAAAGTTAAAAACGATATCTGCAGTTGTAGAAGATACCTTAGTTGAGTTGTGTGCTTCAGGATAGGCTCACCGTGCTGGTGCAGTGAACAACACTGGACCACTCATCTCTTTAACTGTTAAACGTTTCATTGAAGCTCATAAGAAATCTCTTAAAAATTTTTTTTAACGTTTATTCATTTTTTGATAGAGATAGAGCGTGAGTGGCGGAGGGGCAGAGAGAGAGGGAGACACAGAATCTAAAGCAGGATCCAGGCTCTGAACTGACAGCATAGAGCCTGACGTGGGGCTCGAACACACGGGCTGTGAGATCATGACCCGAGCAGAAGTCGGATACCCAACCAACAGAGCCACCCAGGTTCCCTGCTCATAAGAAATCTCTTGAGGATCTTGTTGCTCTCCAGACCAGTTCCCAAGGATCCAGGGTTGTTTTCTTCATAGAGCTATAGTCATAGCTATACCATCTGGAAAATGGGGTTTCCAGGGTCACAGGCACAGGGGGGGTAAGTGCTCCTTGACCAGAAGTGACAAACTTTATTCTCCTCAAGCCCCCAACCAAACTAATGAGGGGGTAGAAAACGTGGGAGAGCTGCATAGTATGTTGTAAATACCCCAGTCCCTGCCACATCTGATTACTAAAAGTAAGATCCATGCTAAGACTGACTAGAGAATGGAAGTAATACCTCTTCTGGAAATCTTGCTGAAACGTTCGTAAATATAAATATTGGGGGCGGGGAGCTTTTTGAAAGGGCACATTGCCAGGCCCATATGTCAAATTCAGTTTTGTAGGGTTGAAGTAGAACTAATGCCTTCATCAGGCTTATTCTACCAAGGGCTGTGTGTAGCATGATGAACATGGAAGACAGATTCTGCGGTGAATGTAAAAATTCTCCTTAGGGTACTGGATGAAATGAAACTAAAAATCAAAGACAAGTCATGTGGGAAAGTCAACATCTTTTCAAGTTACCCCTTCCATTCTCCAAAGGGGTTCATTATGCCTTTATAGTCAAGGGAAGTTGGATGCCCCCCCAACCCCTTGTAGGTACGAATGCAACACTGCCAAAAACTCTCTGTGGAGAATCATGTTAGATCAGGGCCTTTGTCCAGGCGCTTACTTTTCTCCTTCTGTTTTCTTCCTCTTTTGTCAATTATATTTGACTTGGAGAGAACACAATAGAGGAAAACATCATGTTTGTTTCTCCTCCAAGCCCTAAATAGGGCCTTTCCATTCTTCCTTTTCCTCTCAGATTCTTACTGAGGCTTTGTGCTCATTAGTAGGTATTCTTTGGAGAGAAATTTGGAAGGAAAAAATTAGATGATAATATGGGTGATTTTAAGTGTAGGCATGCACAAAAACTTCTTAAAAATCAGGTTGTGGTATGCTTTCTTATTTTAGATTTGCCCTTGTTAACATCTCCTCAATAAACAGGTGCATACACTTCCCCAAGCTGTCGCTGTTGTTTATTTAGCCTGTATGCTTCAAAATCTACTGATGGATGATACCCAACCAGCTTGAAGCTTGACTTTTGGAAACTAGAGCCTTAAAGTTTTAATGAGACTTTCTTAAAGTATAGTCCAACGGGTTTTTTATAATAGGAGCGTATCTCTTGAAGAAACTATAAGAGTATCACTTTTGTATGTTAATTTTAGTTCAACAAATAGGAAAAATGATTATGAGTAATAGCTCTTAGCTTTCAGATAGTTCTTTTCATGTTCAAAGTGCTTGACAAACATTAATTAAATCACTGGCAGTCAAATTAGATAAATATGTTCTCTGTATGTGCATAGCTGTACCTTCCATGCACACAGTATTCTAAATCACATCACTGCAGATCAAACACTTTTTTGCCATCTGAACTTGGTTGGCTGACACTGATTCCAAGCAACAGATAATTGCTAGAAGGGCTAATCATGAAGAGAGATTATGTAAGCTTTCTTTGCTTTTAAATAAAAACACGAATTTATCCTTGATAAAAGGTACAGGGTGAACTGCAGTGTAAAATTCTTCTGTCTCTGGGCCAGAAAGTAACAATGACAAAGCAAATTCCTTGCATTATATTGTTGGAATAGCTAAACTGTAATTTAAAGAGATCATTTCATCAACAGAGAGTACATTTCATATTTCCTGGGCTACTAATGTTTTTGGCCTCTTTAGCACCAAAAACAAGAAGGCTTTTCAGGCTAAGCATGGTGTTGATTTCAGCAATATGGTAATTGTTCATTAATGCTAGGAATCCTTGGTCACTACTGACTTGAGAATTTGCTGGCATTTGGGCCAGCAAATTAAACATAGTAAATTTCATGATTATTTTTAGAATAACTTGCACTTTTTTTTTCCTTCATTGAATTTAATGAAGCTTTCCAAACCATCCCAAGAGATTAACTGCTCCCAATGGACCTTCAACCAAAGTATATGCCAAATAAAAAAGAGTGCTAATAACATTCCATCTTTGAATAACACCTAATGAATTAACACACTCTACTCACCTGCACAGACAATTGGGAAAAGGCATGCACATGCATGTGTAGAAACATCTTAGCCAGAATCAGGCTAGGTTTCCTTGAGATGCTTAAACTGCATAACTATGAATGGAGAGGACTTCAATTTCTCCTTCTATTCTATCAAACTAGTCTAGTTTGTTTCCAGGGGGAAGAAACTACTTGTTAATTGTCTTGAAATTTGCTGAAACTTGCTTGCAATTTGCTGAACAAAAGAACATTTAGTTCAACCAAGTTGTCTGTTTGGACAGACTGTGAAAGTATTACTTGGAGTCGGAATAGCTGTTCATGTGGATCTCACAGAATGGTATTTGTTTCTCTTTTATAGAAGTGCCAACATATATGCCTATAAGCTTAAAATCTGAGACTCTTCTTCGTTACTGAGGGAAACCTGGAGTTCAGTGGGGTTACGTGATATGCTCAAGGTAACACTCACAGCCCACATGGTCTAAACGTGACAGATGGCAGGAGGGAACCATAACTGATACGGTTCTGCATCTGCTTTAGTGTTCCTTGTCCCTACTGGTAGACTCTTGCCATATCTCAGGAGTAAGAGTGAGCTTTTTCTGATATTTAGAGTAGACAGTCATCGATGGGGACTGACTTTCGGCCCAGAAAAACTTATTAGATATATCCGTATGGTATAAATTTCTTCTTCCTTTAGTATCGAGACAAAATATTGGACCTGGCTGGGTATGTTTAAATGGCTTTAAAAGTTTAATAGTATTCCAAATGTAAAAGGCCTTAAAAGGCAAATCAGATAAAATGTGTATATTTTGAGTTGTACTGCTTCTATTTATTTATTTATTTATTTATTTATTTATGGAAGGGGAAGTGTAGAGGGAGAGAGGGAGAGAGAGAAAGAGAGAGAGAGAATCCCAAGCAGGTTCCACACTCAGTGTGGAGCCCAATGCAGGGCTTGCTTCCATAACCCTGGGATCGTGACCTGAGCAAAAATCAAGAGTCGGATGCTCAACCGACTGAGCCACCCAGGCACGCCTGATTTGTATTGATTTTTACAGTCAGAGTTCACTGCCTTCATTTCATCACTTCTTAATACCCCACCCTGTGAAAACTCTTCTCTTGGAGGTTACACATGACATCTTTCTTGTTAATGGTACTAGCTTTTACTTAGTGTTTATTTTCCTTGACTTTTTTGCTGTATTTGACACAGTAGACTCTCCCCAACCAACACCATTTACCACCCTATATAAATACCCAATAGTTGATTTCATTGACATTTTTGTCTTCTTTGCTAACTGTGCCATCAAACATGTCCTCCTTACATCATCTCCTGCTTGGATTATCACGCAGGCTTCTGTCTGGTCTTCCAGGTTGTTATCTCTCCCTTCTCTAATCCATAATTTCAGAGTGACTAATCTTCCAAATATCTACACTTTAATCTGAACTTAAAATTCCTTCTTCCCTACAGGGCCCTACTTTTCTCTCCTGTTTCATCTCCTTTGCTTTCCTCTTGGCTCTTTACATTCCAGAAACTTTTCTAGTCTCAAAGACTAGTCTCAAAGACTTCCTTTTCTAGTCTCAAAGACACTATGCTTGATCCCTCCTTAGGGCTCTGCGCTAGTTTACTCTGCCTGAACTTCTCTTCTCCAGATCATTCCACAACTGGTTATTCCTTTCATTCAAGTCCTTGTTTAAATTTTCCTCAGAAAGATCTAACCAGTTTGATCTCTCTAACCAAACTGATCTCTCTACTCAGTTTGATGCCCTTACGTTTAATTTCATTCAGAACAATTATTACAATTTGGTAGCTGTGTATTCATTTGTTCCTCTGTCTCTCCCAAATAGAGTGTATACTCCCTGAGATCGGGAGATTTTTATTTTATTGCTTTCCCTCCAGAAACTAGAACTTAAAGAGTCATGAAAATCTGTTGAATGAAGAACACTAGAGGTTGTATCATTCCTAATCCATTCAACACTATACCCTCCTATTTCTATATAAGCACATTGACCAGTCCCCACAGGTTGTTGTCACTCTCCACGGAATTTACTTTCTATTGTGTCACATGTGTCCACCTTTTTCTCCAACCAGATGATAAGGTTCTGAAAGGGAGAGGCCTTTTTATACTTTTCCAGCCCTCCAGGCCTAGCAGAGTGCTGAGCAGCATTTGGTATGTATTTAGCAAACACTTATTGATTTATTTCTGACTGTAACATTATATACTGCACCACTGAGCACTTTTACATCAGTAAGTCTGAAACGGAAATAAAAATAGGTCGACCATAAAACACCAGCATAAGGCCTATGACAGGGTGAGAGCTTTCTTTCTTACTTTCTAATTCAATTGAGTAGCAAACTAAAGTTTTCTGGAATGAGGATGTGATGAATAGGAAAGCTTACCTTGGGAAAATTTCTTCCTTCTCTAGCAATTGGAGGCTGATCACCCTTTGAGCACCCTCTGAGTGCTGATCACCTTCCAATTCCAATGTGCTCAGCTCAATGTATACCGTTACTGACTCTTGCCATAATCCTAAAGTCACCTTGGACTTTTTACTGTTCTTTGATCCCTGTATACATACTCACTGAACTCACGTCTTTTCCTTAGTTGTCTTTGTGACTAACATTTCTTTTAAAACCCCACCTGCTACTTCAAAAGTTATGGTCTCATGTCTTGTCTTCAACCTTCTCTCCTGTCAAAGCCACCCAGAATGATCTCCTATTGGATCAAGTCTAAATTTCTCAGGCTCAAATTCAGGCCTTCTGTGAATGATTCTACCTTGTCATTTCAGCTTGGTTTTCTATTGTTTCTAAAAGGAGCCTCCTGTTCTAATTCATCTGATCTCCTAACTTTTCCCCATTCTTAGTTTGCTTGTTTTCTTCCCTGTACCTTTGTTCAAACAATTTTCCTTATGTCAATCCAAATTCTACATTTCCTTTTTTTTATTAAAAAAATTTTTTTTTAATGTTTATTTATTTTTGAGACAGAGAGAGACAGAGCATGAGTGGGGGAGGGTCAGAGAGAGAGAGGGAGACACAGAATCTGAAACAGGCTCCAGGCTCTGCACTGTCAGCACAGAGCCCGACATGGGGCTCGAACTCACGGACCATGAGATCATGACGTGAGCCGAAGTCAGACACTTAACCGACTGAGCCACCCAGGCGCCCCTCCTTTTTTTTTGTTTGTTTATTTTTGTTTTGGTCCTTTTAAGAGATCTTCCCTTGATTTACATGGATAATTTTCAATTTAAGATTTGGACTTTATGATTGGATCCGTGGTTAGTAATGGTGAATTGTTTATTGTTTCATATTTCACCTCCCCAGTAATACCATAATTTTCTTTTATTTTTAAATAAGGTTTTTTTTTTCTTTTTTTTTTTTTTGAGAGAGAGTGAGCATGTGTGAGTGAGAGTAGGGGAGGGGCAGAGGGAGAGGGACAGAGAGAATCTTAAGCAGACTTCACACAGCACAGAGCCCAACACGGGGCTTGCTCTCAAGACTGTGAGATGGTGGCCTGAGCCGAAATCAATAGTCAGACACTTAACCAACTGAGCCATCCAGGTGCCCCTGTAGTTTTCCTGACAATAGGGACTTCGTAATATCTACAATCACGCACAGCTCTTGGCACCTCCTCGGATGAATGTGTTTGGGTGGGACGTGGCTCCACAGGCCTGTCCAGAATTGCCTGGTTTACACAGATGAACCCTGAGCAGGTGAGATGGAGTTTGTGAAATAGGAATCCTTGAAGTCAGTGGCACAAAGATGGCCTCTAAGAGCAATACCTTCCTAGTTAATGTCAAGTCCAATTTCAATTTCATACATCACTCAGACCATGTAAGCAAAACTGCAAAGGCAAAGACTTCTGATGTTGAATAGTTTTATGTAATTGGTAAGTATTAGCCAGATGCTGGCAGGTATGTGAGACAAGAGATCCAAACCTGAATACTGACTGGCTTTGTTTCCAATGAATCTGGGTAATATTGAGCAAGTAATTTACCCTCTTGGGGGTTCAGTTCTTCATCTGTAAAACGACAGGATTAGACTCCAGGTGATATTAAGGACTAGATAATTCAATTATAAAATTACATGATTCTATTTCCAAAGCAATGGAATGGAGACCCCAGTCTTTAGAGTTTTTCATATACTTGTTCTCTGTGATAGGACTTATTAGTTTTGTGTGTACTTAGCAACCCAGCTTTCAGCTTTTGGCATTTACACTTTTCCTTTTCCCAATTTGTGATAAAGTAGAGGGACAGATGGTTTATTAGGCTTTCAAATGCTTGCAATGCTGTTGTTCAATTCAACAATGGTTTTAAACTTTGAAGGTCCACATAGAGCCTGGATTTTGTTTAGAAGGGAAGATAGTTTTAACTCCTCAATTTAAGGATAATAACGTTTACTCCCATATTTTAAAACAACATGTGGATGTAACTCCAAAGGCCTAATCAGTTTCCTTCATTTCTTAACTCATTTCCACATCACACCCTAACTCTTCCAAGTTGCAGTTTTGAAAATGAAGTTACCAGACTCCCAGTTACATGTGCATGTTTTGCCTTCTCCTGACTCACTTAACCCACAAGCTCCTTCCAAATACAAAACCCTTTAATTCAGAAACACAGAAATTTAAATGTGGAAGGGACAAATTCCTCATTTTATAGGTAAGAAAACAAAAGGTTCTGGTGCTCTTTCTACTATGTATTTTATCAAAAAGTGAGGTTAGGTTGGAGGGAAAAACATCTAAAATTTGTGAATTCTAAGCCCCAATAGAAAATTTCATTCTTTTAAATTTAAGTGTCAATACATTACCCCAAAGAGAAAGTAGAGACAACTAAGCAACTCAAAGGTCACCACTGTTATCGCCTTGCTTTGTGCTTTTAATTCGTCAGTGACTCTCTTCGTGTAAGTGTGGACAAGCAATGGTTGAATACCCAAAATGCATCCTAAGTGTGTGGAGGAGTCAGAACAGAAAAGATGGACAAAATGTAAGCAAAGGAAAGTGTGAGCCTGCCAAGAGGTTCCGAGAGCGGACCATAGGGAGGGAAATGAGGACGCGTAGGCGAAGCAGATGCAGCCAAAGGGGTGCAAACTGCGGAGCAGGTACAGGTGGCAGGGAAGGGGCCGGGTACCTGCTGGGGTCCTGAGGCTCCAGCAAGCCAGGAAGAGGGACAGAGACAGGGAAGAGGAACCGGCACAAAAACTGCAGGAGGAAGCCGAGGCCGACCTAGTGAGCAGCGAAGACCTTCCAGAAGAAAAGAGAAGGCGCCAATGCGAGCTTAGAACGATACTGGGGGGTTAGGGAAAGAGTAGGAAAAAGCTGAAGAGGCAGAGAGGGGTGCTGATGAGAGATGGAAAGGGCGCGCAGGGAGGTGGGAAATGAAGCGAAGCCTTCGGGCAGTGGGCAGGTGAGAAGAAGAGCGGGGGCTGTGAGCTGAGGTGGGCCGGTGCGCGCAGGCGGGACGCGCCGCTGACTCAGGGACCCCGAGCCCTCGGCGTCCAAACCGCGCGGGTGGGGGGGGGGGGGGGGGGCGGAGCCTCGAGAGCGTGGGCGGGCCAAAGGGCGGGGCCTGCGCCTGACGCGCCTCGAGGCCGCAGCGGCCGCAGGCCGGGAGGGGCGGCGGCAGCGGCGGCGGCCGCGGGGGAGGGGCACGGCGTCAGCGCGTCGCCGGCTGGGCCGCGCCGGTGGCCAGGAGGGAGAGACAAGGAGGAGGAGGAGGAGGAGGTGAGTAGGCTCCGGGCTGGGGAGCCGCGCGGCCCGGCGGGGAGGCGGGGAGCGCGGCCCCTCCCCTTCCCTCCCCGACGCCCGCCTCGCGGGGCCGCGCGGCGCGGAGTTCCCAGAGGGGCAGCGGCGGCGGCAGCGGTGGCGGCGGCGGCGGCGGCGGCGCGAGGAGTTGGGGGTGGGGGGGGGGCGGAGCTGAGGGCCGCGCGGGCGGTGCGCTTCCCGAGCGCAAGCGCTGCGCTCCTGGTGCCGTGATCCGCGTCGCGCCCGGAGCGGGGCACACGGGCTGCTGCGTTGCAATCCTGCACGCTGGCCATTTTGTGATTTAATTTTTTTGAGTTCTGCGCTTCGTGCGTGCCAGGTTCCCGCGGCCCGGCGCGCCGCCGCCACCTTCTCGAACGGCAGGCGAGGGGCGGGTGGGGGCGCGTTACATCCCCGCGGGGAGAAGGGAGGCCGGGTTCCCGGGGTTGGCCTGAGTAGGCGGAGGGGCCTCCTGGCAGATCCAGAGGCTGCCGGGCCGGGTCCCTTGCGACGCCCGGCCCCAGGCCTTCCTGAAGGGAACCTTTGCGCCTGGCCCCTCTGTCGCCCTCACTTTCTTGCTTTCGTCAGCCCCTCTCCCTCTCGGCCAGTTGAAACGAAAGACCTCATTCGCCCGTTACCCCTTCCCTCCAGTGAGGATCCGGCGTGTACTTATTTTGATCGGGAGCTGGGCTAAGTGTTCTGGTGGAAAGGTTCTCTTAATCTAAGTCTTGTAAATCCAGCCATGTACTCTACAGCGAAGTTGCAGTGCTCCACAATTTAACCTTTAGGCTCCAGGGAGTGCGCGCGCTTTCTCCCTCCCTCTCGCTCTCTCTGTGTCTCTCTCTCAAATACAACTTTTAGAGTCTTCTGAGAACTGTAAGCATTAGATTATCTTTGAGATAATTCTTAAGTTAGCGCCTTCGGGCAGCTCGATGGGAGGTTCAAAGAGAAGGCTTTACACTTTTTCCTCCACCTGTATCACCGTTTGAAATGGAAAACGTTGACTTGACGGTGATTTTCCACCAAGAGGTGGGTTTCACAATGCAGCCCCCGAGTGCTGTGGCTCACCTTGGTTGTTTGGTGCTACCTCTGAAGTTGATTTTAAAGCCCAATGTAGTGGTCAGATAAAGGAGCTGCTGAAAACAAGGTCAGAATAATTCAGTAGAGCCATTTTTTTGGATTCTGTTAACCTGTTTAAGCTAAAGCGTGGCAGGAGTTTCACCTAGGAACCCACGTACCAAGTGCTATGGTGAATTTTAATGCATTCCAGGTCTGATGTGGAATAGATTCTCCTTAGCTCTTTTATTGTATATTTTCCTTAGGATCTTGTATTTAATGAAACAGTTTGAGTATGGAGGGTTGGAGGAGTACGTTTTGAATCATGAGACTTTCTTTGACAAACTTGTAAACTAAATGGCTAAAATATGAACCATGATACTGAGATAAAAATAAGAAACTGAATTTTTGGCATTATCAGTTTGAGAAGTTGACTTCTTTACTCCTGTTTTGAAACCCTGTTGACATTTTAATTTTCTGTACTACAGAAGTACAGAATTTTGTTTTTAAGGGACTTTCGCAGTTTAATCCAAACCCATTATTTCACAGGGAGAAATTAAAGTTTCTTGAAGATATTTAACAAGAGTTAAATAGAACTGGTTGGCTTAATGAACTGAAATGAACACTTAAGTATACAGTTTAGGCCTCTCCGATGAATACTCTTGTGCCAAAATTTGTTTTGATTATGTTATCTTTTTTTTTAAATTTTTTTTTTTCAACGTTTTTTTATTTATTTTTGGGACAGAGAGAGACAGAGCATGAACGGGGGAGGGGCAGAGAGAGAGGGAGACACAGAATCGGAAACAGGCTCCAGGCTCCGAGCCGTCAGCCCAGAGCCTGACGCGGGGCTCGAACTCACGGACCGTGAGATCGTGACCTGGCTGAAGTCGGACGCTTAACCGACTGCGCCACCCAGGCGCCCCTGATTATGTTATCTTAAGAAAAGCCTAGTAATTACTAAATTTTCTTTTTTCTTTTTTTCCTGTTTTGGGTATATGCCTTAGTTTATGATTTGGACCCATTAGATACAAATGACAAATTATGTATAGTTGGGAAATGTTACATTCCATCAGTTGAAATAGTACTTTCCAGTTTGATTGAAATTAGTAATTATTTTCACTTTAAGAACGTTTGTTCATATTCTTGTTTCAGATAGTCTGTTTCAATTCTAGGAGAGTGGCAGTTCAAGATCCTCATATATAAGACTCTGGTGTATGTAATCTTGGTATTGATGAGGAAGAAAGGTGCTATACGCATGTAGTAATTGAATTCCACTTCCCGAGCCAACATCACTTTTCTTGGTGGGCCTCAGATGCAGAGGTCCTGAAGTCCTGGCTAAGGCGGGGTGAATTCTTTGCATCTGCACCACAGTGTTTAGGCTTTTAGCAAATACTTTTTGGTAAATACTTGTGTACGCTTTACCTGGTGACCTGGTCGTATTCTTTCTGTGTAAGCCTCGTGTCTAGTGCTTGTGGTCATTTTGGGCGCAATCAAACTTAAGGGAGCCAAGTGCCTGGAAGTCATGAATCATGATATTGTAAACTTGAAATCATTCCATTTCCATATACGTGCTGAATCAAATATTCTATTAAGCTAAATTCCAGTATTGGAAGAGGTAGCAGGTATCAAATATTTTAGAAAAATTGGGGGGACAAACTTAACTGAGAATTTTATTCTTTTAACATATGTTACTCACTGTGAAGTTCGGAAAAAGGAGCATTATTTAAATTTTTTGATAGGTCACCTCAGTAGAGCTGAAGTAATGTGAATTTTCTAGTGAAATTTTCCACTGGAGCAAAGTTTGACAGCCATCTATTGAGTGACCCTCTAATTGTTACCGTAGGCCACATTTTAAAGTTTTGGTTTCACTTTATAAGGATAAACATTTTTCAGCATATAGACAGACCTTTGTAAGGAGCATGACTTTTGGAGTCCAGACTACCTTGGCAGGCTGTCCTGAAATGATGTATTAAACAGTTTCAGGCTGTATTCGATACGGCATTCTGGTGATACAGTAAAAACAAAAGAACAAAAAACCCGAAAAACTCACTGTATTTTCTTTTTTTCTTAGGCTTATCTCCTCTTTCTTTAATAGATCAGAGTAGTGTGTTTTGTTTATTTATAAAAAAAATTTGAGGAAAAGTTTCAAGCATTTCTTTTGGGAAGTACCACCACTCCACCCTTTGAATAGCTTTGGAAAATGTTTGAGCAAATGCAAGGTCAGTTCCTTCCAGTGAGTCCTATTTGAATATGTAGAGCCATATAAATAATAGCCTTCACAGGGATAACATTTTTGTACTACATGTATTGTTTTCTATGACTCTATTACTGAAAACATTTGTATAGTACAGTAGGGCAGTATTTAATGTATAGGAAGCAAATCTTTCACATGTATCATTGCTGGTTTTTTTGCTAGTCCCAGTCTGTGTGTTCTATCCACTGCAAGTTCTATCCCTTCGACCCAGTTTTTACATTGGTTTTTAAGACTGAAAATACAGGGGTGCCTGAGTGGCTCAGTCAGTTAAGTGTCTGATTTCCAGTCGGGTCATGATCTCATGGTTCGTGGGTTCAAACCCCACATCAGGCTCTGTGCTGACAGTTCAGATTCTGGAGCCTACTTCGGATTCTGTCTCCCTCTCTCTGCGCATTCTCCACTCGTTCTTTCTCACTTGCTCTCAAAATAATAAATAAACATTAAAAAACAAAAAGACTTAAAATACATTAAGACCTCCATCCACTTCCAGACGTGTGATCTGGACTTACTCCGGTGCCCTGAGCGTTCATTGTTCACAGAAGTATGGTATCTCACTGTACCGTTGGCATATGTGCAGTTTGACCATGAGATTCTCATTTTTTAAAACACATTACTCATCAAGAGTTTTGAAAGACATAGCATAAACATTTAATGAGGTGTGTGTGAGGCATCTAGAATATTTCAATGTAGGTTTAGGTGGAATTAGGGTATGGATTCATTAATCAGTAAGAATTAGGAAGACTAATCCTTTCCTGCTACACTTTAAGTTCATACTTAAGTCATTTAAATAGATGAGTGTTTTGTTTTTGAGTATTTATTTTTAAAAGTAACCAGAGAAGCAATTCCACAGCCTTTCTTTAGTAAGTGTTAAATTGTCCATAGAGTTGATATGTTTTCTGGTGTTGTTTCTTTTTGTACACCGGATCCCTTGTGGACCTGAAACCTTGCCTTAAGCCTGCTTAAGAACTCTAACCTCTTGGTCATCTGCCTCTCCTTGCTATATCCCCTATTCCTCTCCTGGACTTGGGACCTGTTCTTGTCCACAGGCAGATGGTTGGGGCTCTATTTCAACCGAGGCAGAACTTGCAGAGCCAAGATACTGTGATACTGCCTCTGGGATTTGAACTTACTGGATTGACGCCTTGGATACTGAGGACAGGCTAGCTGAGAGCTGGGCTCTTTGGCTATTACGATTTGGGCCCATTTTGAGGGTCAGCTTTTCATTTGCATCAGGCTCTAGAACACCCTAGACTTCATCCAGTCATTACTTAGATCCCTTTCCTGACTGTATACCTGTTGGATTCTTTGCCTTCTTAGTTGACTCATGTAATGGGTGATTTATATCCCTCATTTTCAGTGGTAGCTATTTTTAAGTATTTGGTAGTCTACCCATGTCTTCTCTCAGTTTTGAACTTTCATTTGACCAAGTAGCTGTTGTATTTTCCCATGGCACATTTGTTTATGATCTGTCTTTCCTTCTAGATTATGTGTACCCCGAGTGTTGAAACTGAATCTGTGCTCTTCCTGGTGGTGTTCTCAGCACTCAGTACAGTGCCTGGCAAATAGCAGGTGATAAATAAATATTGATTAATATAAAATTCATCCTAGCAGTAAGTTTGTTATCAGTATGGGAAATCAGTGTTCGTACAGAAATTTAGAATTCATACAAGAAGTTTAGACATTTCATTACAATCATTAGTACTACAGAATCTGTATATTTTAAATTATAAGCATATCCATATAAAAAATAGCTTGGCAGGGCATTTATTTAAGAAGCAAAGGTATATAATTTTTGCTATGCATTTTAAGGTGTTGCACGTTTCAGTTTTTCTTGAGTTTGATTAATATGTAATATTTTTTACACATTGAAGTTTTATGGCACTATAAAGAAGTGAGTTTAATGGTCCTCTTTTTGTTCATTAGTAATTGTATACTAAAGAGTAAATTCTCATTAAAAGGCCCTTAAATGCCTGCTCATAAAAAGAGAGACCTCTTTGATTTTGTTCTCCGTACAGTCGTGGTTATTGTTTTGAGGCAGGTCACTAAACTCTTTAGTAGTGTAAACCTTTAAGTTGGTTTCAGAACAGTAGTCAGTCATGTATTGAATACCCAAATTACCATGTCTTCAGACGGTAATGCAAACACTCTGTATTAAAAAGGTAATAACCATAACTTTTTTTGTAGAATTTCTCGTGCTAATTTTTTAAAGAGGACTTTTGAACTAAATTTCCTGTGAAGGCCAACATCTCATACTTTTAATGATAGTGGAGTATACGTGTATGTGTAGAGAGGCGGGGGGGATGGTGTTTTTGGTAGTGGTATTTTTAAGTGGACAGTTTACTAATTATGGTGAGGTAACATTTTACAACTCTAAAAGGAAAACTTCAATTATCTGAATGAAATTAGGTACATGAAATTAATTCAGATAAATGGGGGAATCCTTAGTGTAAATGATGCATGTCAAGAGACATGACCTCAATCTTGTTTTTTTGTTTTTTGTTTTTTTTTTTCTATATATGTCAGCTGCTTTTACATTACTAGATTGTGATTTTTTTTGGTGATGGGAGGAGGTAAAGTTTGCTGTGTAGTTTTTTGTTTTTTTCCTTTGCCACAAAGGGAATCCAGAATGTGGTATTCTGTGAGAAGTGTAATTGCTCATCTCTCGCCTGTGCTGCCCTGCCCTTTTAGGTGGTATACCACAGCCTTCCATTTTGTCACCTTCCTGTCAAATGTCAAATGTGTTTGTGGAATACACATGCAGTTTGTTTGAGAATACAGTTTGTTTGAAATTAAAGCCACACCCCTCTATCCAATCACAAGATGTTTATCCTTCCCAAAAGCTGAGTTACAAGAAGTTAAGATGAATTGAGCTGGGTAAACCTTAATTCCTTCCCTGTCCCCCATAAGGTTTAATATGAAGCAGTATCTTAAGATGTAGGACCTTAAAATAGAAACAAACACTGGGGCATAACCCCTGGCTTTTATGGATCCTTATTTGAAATGAAAATTTTGCTGATTGATTAGAGTTTAGGAATGCTTTAGGAAACTGATTTCTGCTGTTGTTTATTAAGTGTGCAGCACTCTTGGGCTCCTGGCATCTGAAAGCTATTGTGTAAAGAGTAGACAGCCTCTGTAGCTGTGATGACATTTTTCTCTAGGCATTCTTTTGTTTTGTTTTTGAACAGAGATAGGGTTATCTCAGCTATGGGGATGTGTGTAGAAATTTTACTTCTCTTTTCAACATTACCTGTTGACATTTTACCTAAAGCACCTGTGGACATTTTTTACTTTCATTCTTCATTTTCAGCATGTAGCTGCTTCCTTTTTGCCTCTAGGTCTTTGAGATACAAGATGATTCATATCTTGATTACCTTGGGTAAAGTGGATATGATATCAGCAAGTTCTGTATCCAGACCTTGTGAACAATTCCTAGGTCATTGCCTGAGACCTTCTTAAATATATGCAGGCAGTGTGATTGAAGAGCTTAGGCTTCAGGGTCAGTCGAAACTGATTTTGACCCTGTACCATTTATGAACAGCATATCTTTGGGGAAAGTTAGTTACTTTTCTGGGTTTCAGTTTCCTCAGAATAATCTTACCTGTATTGATTTATTGTCATATACAGATAAGTGTTTAATGGTGTGAGTTAGTTCATCATCTACCTAGATCATTTTAAAAGGAAGTAGGTTTTATTCTATTTGAAGACAGAGATAATCAAATTAGTAAAAATCTTTTCAAATAGAGGTCTTGCTCATTTGAATTTAAAACTATGTAAGATTCTTGCAACAGTCGATCTATTTATATACTCAGGGTACACTGATATGTGACATAGAGAGGTAGAATATGTAGCATACTTTTGAATTAAGACAGACTTGGATTTGTCTATAGGTGATCTAGCACTTGGGTAACCTTTGGGAAGGGAACTTTACTTTCTTGACTCAGTTTTCATCTGTAAAATGGGTAATAAAAGTGTAAAGAATAATAAAGGGTGAAAAAGGATAATATGTTGTTGTAAAGACTTCAAAGAGGAAGTATGCAAAATACTTAGTAATGCCTGAATCCATAAATACTGATAGTTGTTATTGTGACCTCAGACAAATGACTTCCCCTCTCTCTACTTCAGGTTTCCTCATCTGTAGCATATCAGAGAACTAGTAGAATTATTATGAGGATTTAATGAGATAATACATGTAAGTGCTCATTTCATGTTAATTGGTGTTACATTGTTTGGTTTCCAAATGAGTAGGACCAATTTTGAATTAAAATGAAAGAATTTGTACAGATATTTAATATAATTCTTATGTTGCAGGATATTTATTATCAATTTGGGGATGGCAACTTATCATTTATAGCTTTCATTGTTTCCTTAAGACAACAGTTCTCAGACTGTGATATGTAGACCCCTGGGGGTTGCCGAGAGCCTTTTAGGGGGTCTGTGAGGTTAAAACTTTTTTCATAGTAATACGGACTTCTTGCTGTTCCCATTGCTTTGACATTTGCCTCACTGATACTAAAACGATGGTGGGTAAAACTGTGGGCATCTTAGTAGATATTAAATGGCAGTGGCATCAAACTGTACTAGTAATCATTGTATTCTTTATTACCATGCTTTCCCAGTAAAAAAACAAAACAGAAAAGCCAGTTTCACTGAATAATGTCCTTGATGAAGCAGTAAAAAAAATTTTTATTAAATCTTCATCCCTGAGTACACTTTGTTTTAATACTCTTTGTGATGAGATAGGAAATACGCAAAAAACATTGCTGCTGCGTATGCAGAGTACATTGGTTGGCTCAAGGAAAAACCCTTCTATGATTTTTTTGAGTTTCAAACTGAATTAGTCGTATTTTTCATGAAACATCACTTTTATTTGTAATAATGACTACCAAACTATGATTATTTAGATTTAGATATTTGGCAATCATTTTCTTGAAAATGAACAAAGTAAGCCTGTCACTTGGGGGAAAACAACTGGTAATACTTGTTGCCAATGATAAAATTTGAGCTTTCAAGTGAAAATTAAAATTTTGGAGAACTTGTATCACCTGCTGTGCCCTTCTCAGCTTCCCAGTACTTAAAGACTTTTCTGATGAGATGGGTAATGATATTAATGAATCTGCGTTTTTGCTGTGGTATTAATTAGTTAATTATGTCAAGATTTGGAATATAAACAAATGCAAGGAGCTGATATTTTCAAAGTGATCAGCGTTACAAAATTATTGGTAAAAAGCCCTTATAAAAAGCAAGTAACAGGGATGTCTGGGTGGCTCAGTTAAGTGTCAGACTCTTGATCTCTACTCAGGTCATGATGTCACTATTGGTGAGCTTCATCCCTGCATCGGGCTCTGTTGACAGGTGTAGTCTGCTTGGGATTGTCTGTCTCCGTTTCTCTCTGCCTCTCTCTCTCTCTCTGTCAAAAATAAATAAAACATTAAAAAATAAAAGCAAGTAACAGAATACAAAGAGTTTATGTGATAATAGGATCCGTGTTATAGATAACCTTCAAACTCCAGCTTGTCAAGTTTTGGTGTAGTATCAAAGAACATTCATAATTATTTGAAAAGGCAATTCATATTAACGTTAATTCCTTTTTTATTGAAATCAAAACAACATATCACAACAGATTGAACATAGAAGAAGATAGGAGAATTCATCTTCTATTAAATTAGAAAGAAATTTCCTTTTTTTTTAAAGGAAAGTAATTTTTCATAAAGTATGTTGTCATATTACATATGCCATTGAAATTTTAAAATGAATTAATACTTAAACTTTTCTCATTTAATTTCTAATATAGTAAATATTGACAATTCTGCCTCACATTAACAAAAAGTCGAGAATTCTCAATTTTTGAGAACACAAAGGAGTTCTGATACTAAAAAGTTTGAACTGTTCCCTAAAGGGAAGGAGACTAGATTCATCAAAAGATTAAAGTTCTGAAGGTTTAATCTTTTGAGTGTTCCTTTGGAATATGGACTATATGCCTCTACTTTATTTTTCTGGATTTGAGGGTATGTTGCTGGACTTCTGGGTTATTCCCCAAGTGGGCAGAGGGTTCCTGTATGTGTTATTGAAGAAGATTTTCCTTTTATTTAAGATTGGTGCTACCTATATGCTACTCAGAATTGAGATAAGGTTAATGGTCATTTCAGTCAGCCTCTTCATTTTTGATACAAACTGTTTTGTTTGTGTTAGAGCTATTCATGCAGGTTTCAGAATTGTTCAGCATGGCAGTCTATTTCAAAGTTGTAGTGAAATTCACTGCTAAAAATAAACTGCCATTTTCTCTGAAGTCTTTACATGAGGCTAATCTGTTCTGCTATAAAGTCTTCCTGACATATCATAGCTGTTTTCTAGTATAGTCAGTCTACAACTTATTTGTGATTATTTGCAGCAATATAATATAAATTACAGATGGGTTCTGTGCCATTAATAGAATGGACATAGCTTCATTGTGGACTGTTGGCATGTTTCTTTGGGGAATTATATTCTCACTGGTAGAAGTCAAGCCAAATGCATTTCTCCCATTTTAGTCGGACAGTGGCAGGAACCCCCCGCCCACTTTTCCCTTACTGTAGAAATGGGATTGTTAAAGCTTTGATAGAAGGAAGAGAGACATTCTGAGGCAGTGCTCAAGAAACACAGATACTTTGAGCTCCCCAAGTGAGTAAAGGGTAATTGTTAACACGCTCAGGTGAAGCAGGTGTAGAAACTTTGGGCTAATTGGCAATGATGAAAGGAAAAAGAAGGGATGTTCTGAATGCTGCTTGGGAATGAGATATTCCCTTTTTAGGGTAGTTGCTAAAAAATAAGAGATGCCTTAACATGGGTAGTTCTAGGTTGGGAAATCCATTTATATAGAATTTTTTTTTGTTGTGCTCTTATATTTGGTTATTGTATGAACTGAGCTCAAGAAACAATGACAAGCCGGTTGGGAAGGTTGAACTCATGGATTTATAGGCCAGAGGTGTGAATGTAAAAGGAAATGAAGTCCAGGGGCATTTATGAACAGGAGGAGTAGTGGAAGCCAGGAAAATGTTGCAGTATGCAGATTGTCCACAGGGGCCCTGAATAAATTCATGTTACAGAGTGGTTGTTAGAGCAGGGGTAGAACTGGCTATCAGCCAGCAGAAATCTGTGATTGACTGCTGTGACTCACAGCCTACTGTCCTAGGATCTCTGGCAGGAAATAGAGAATTTTAAGACTGGTATGCAGTGCAGGAAGCCTGTTATGGAGAATGGTTGACATAACGCAGAAATCCAGAACTAGGAGAACTTAGAGATATGGGAGAGGCCAGTGTTGGAGAGGAATTTCATTTGAAGCTGAGCTCCTTGTCTTCTTCTTGTCCAAGGGCAATGTTGACCCCTTGGATTGAGGCTAGGCTGAGCCAAAGTGGAAAGCAAAGTAACTATAGCTGTCTGCACTGGAGTGACAGGCTTACCCAGAAATATTTGTTAAACAAATTGATGAAGGTATGGCAAGGGAACAGCTGGGTCATTGAACACAGGTTCTTCATGCAACAGATACCAGGTGTCCTATTTCCTACCTACTCGATATCCTCAGGTCAGGGGTTGGCAGACTTTTTCTTTAAAGCACCAGAGAGTAGATGTATTCATCTTTATGGGTCATGTAGTCTGTGTTGCACCTACTTAAGTTTGCCATTGTAGCATGGAAGCAGCCATAGAGAAGTACATAAATGAATGAGTAGCTATGCTTCCAATAAAATGGAAGGAGACTGAAGTTTGTATTTCATATAATTTCACATGTCACAAAACACTAATCTTTTTTAAAAAAACTTGTTTCAACCATTTAAAAATATAAAATCTGTTCTCAGATCATGGCTGTATGAGCATAGGCAGTGGGCTAAATTTTGGCCCATGGGCTCTAGTTTGCCGACCCTTGTTGTAGTCAAAGAAATCACTATCAGTTATGATGCTGAAAGCTTAGCGTTACTGAAGTAGATATTCTCTAGGACAATGCTGTTGGTGACACTGTCTTGTTTTATAGGTGACACTGATGATAAAAATCCGTTCAAGAATTTAGATGTGACATCTGCAGCAGGTTCAGATCTCTCAGCTGTAAGACAAACTGGATACTTCGTAAAGATTTTCATCTGTTATGCACAGAGCCAAAATCCGTTACTGAAATTGTCTGGGTGAGCAGCCTGCTGGGTCCAGTGATGACGCACTAGTAGACAAAGAAGTTGAAAAAGAAGGATGGCATATTCTTTGGATGACTGGCAGAGTGTGACGCCAGTATGGCATCAAGCCCTACTATGATTCCAAGGACTTCATGACTAAATAAAAATTGTTTGTTTTTTTTTTTTGGTGGAGGTAGTCGGAGTAAATTTAATTCTTACTTGGGGAGTGTGTAATGTATTATCATTTCATAATGATACATGGTAATTGCTTTGGTAAACTATGAAGATTCTGTCCATTTACAGAACTTACGTAGTTATCACCTTTTAGTGTTGGGTTCTTTTACTTCAAGGGAAATAGAGTAAAGAAAAACATCTACTTAAGCTAAAAAAATTAACCTAAGAAGGTTAATGTAAAGACTGTCATTATTATAAGAAAGTTTTTACTTTGGGGCATTCTTGAAATTTTGCTCTCCCCCAGCATGCATAAAATATGTTTCTGTTTGCAAAAAGCTATTGTACCCAGAACTTTCTAAGAAAACGTCCTTTTGCATAGGCTTTTGAACTCCTTAGGGGTAGAAAATCACAGTCTATAATATTAGGGGCATAGAACAGTTGAATTAAAAAATTAATATCTTTAGACCTATTAACTAAATTCATTTAAAATGATTAGTGAACAGATGTGGATTGGAAATAACCCTGTATTTTCTAGAACCATTAAATCACAAGAAAACTGGAACATCAAAGCATTCTCTGAAACAAATCAGTATTTTAATTTGTTAGAGACCCTGCTTTTGGCATGTATCTGTTTATTCTAGTAGTAGAGGATTTGAAAGCAGTGCTACAAAATGAAGTGGGTGGATTCTTAATGTTGAATCCCATTTTTTTTTTTTCAGTGAATCTTCAACATTTTTTTTTCATTTTAGCATTCAACAAAAACTCTGGCATCCCAGTATATAAAACATAGCTTCATGCAGCTCATCTACAAACAGAAAAAGATTCCCTCATGACTTACCTTGAAAGCTGTTCAGGGCATATACTATTCAGGGCATATACTGTTTTATTCAAGGCATACACTCTTGAATTTGTCAGTGTGCGACGGCTACTACTGCATGTTTTTGGTCAGAGTGCAGTGCAACCAACAGCCGTCCTGCTAGGAAGAAGATCTGTGGTTGCTGAATAGTCGAAGTTACACACATCTAATTTACAAGTCAGATTAGAGATCGGAATCCTATGATAGCTTTATGTGGAATTGATTTCATTTCATGGTTTTTAAAGCTGTTTTTTCATCGAAGCAATGCCTATAACTGAAAGGTGTGTTGTAGCATTTGAATGCTTTAAACTTCTGAATCTGGAATGAAAGGATGTTCTTATAGATGTTCAGATCCTGGAACTCAGGGATTTTGAAGTAAAATGCTCTTGTCATTCATTTATTGTGCCATAATTAAACTGCCCTGTGTTATTGTCATTAATATTTGGAAAACTTGGCCATTTTCAAATATGAGGCACTTTAGGAAAGACTGTTGTATGTGTGTGTTTGTGTTTAAAGCAGCAAACTACTTTTACCTTATAAATAAGATACATGTAATAAAAATTATGTGGGTTTAACACTGATAACACATTTGAATCAGGAATTCATTGTGGTCTTTTGAAAACCTATGAGGGGGAGGGGACAATAACCAGAGCATTTTGTATATTGCAGTTTTTTTTTTTTCTAAAGCAAACTTTTATCAAAATATACAGAAGAGTGGATACATGTAGCTTGATAGGTTTCAGTTACTCTTAATTCACCTGTTCTTATTGAAATTGAGAAGACCTCTCATAAAAGTATAAAAAAGTGGTTCATTGCAAAAAGGATAGTGGTATTGCTTGGAATTTGAGAATGTAGTGGCAAGAAAACATCTGTGTTAATCTTTTAAATTGTTTTTGAGACAATAATTCATTTGAATATAATCAGGAGAAGAAGAAAATCCAGGTGTTTAAAACTAGTTTTGCATCAGTGGTCAGAAGATATTTAGTTTATCCTCCCCCACATCCCATACTCATGTGATAAGTTCTTATGAATTGATTTCTGAGATGACAAAACATTAGAAATTACAGGGTTTTGAGAATTCATCAATTACATCTTTTTGTCCACTGTTTTATGTAAGACCTGTTTGTTTATGATATTTATAGGGTATGAGGAAGGCGATGATTCTGGCTTTTGTGGATTTCAAAAAAGACTTTGAAGAAAAAGATTAATGCAAAGTTAGGATGTAATAGGCATACATTATTGTGTTAATTACTGTCTTAATTTTAGTAAAGCAGTGACTGTTTAGGTGCATCCTTCCCCTATTGCCTTGCCCCCTGACTTCATAATCCCCTGGCTAAAGCTGCTTTTTGTTAAGGCAAGTGACATAATTTTATGAATGGAGAAAATGAGGCTATTCTAGACATTGGGAAATTAGTGGAATGTAAAGGGAGAAAGAGATTGTAAATGTGATATGTAACAAGATCATAGACTAGCACTCTATTTTTGGATTGACGGGTGGTATCAATGCAATAGAGTGGTTTATTATGTACTATTTATTTAAAGCTTCCTGTTTAGTAGGTATCGACTAAGATACTTTGCAAAAGTTTTAATTCATTCTGCAACCTTGAAAGCAAGTGCAATTATCCTAATTTCCTGATGAAAAACCTAAGGGGTATACACAGGGTCTTAGAAGTAAAGATCAAAAGTCCCACATTGCGTCTCATTTTATAGAGGCCTTTTCTCTCCAGTCGTTGTTTGATAAATGAAGAAATAAAGTAATCTGAAAGGTCAGCATACAGTATGGGAAGATTTTAGGATTAGTGTCTTTTAACATAAATACCTTCATGTTGGTGTTGCAGAAGGATGTTGGAGCCTCCTTGGAAAGTAGGGAGATAGTACATTTGCAAATACTGTATCTGGACTCTAGAACTTCTCCAACTAATGGGTTACCAGTTAATATAGTACTGTATAGCTGTGTTTTCAGATGTAAGTGATGCCATGATACAAAATCTATAAATGAAAGGTCGGTGATAATGAGCTGCCACAGTAACATATGTCATAAGCTAGATTAGATCAACTTCGAATAGAATGTATACAAAAATGCTTGAAAGAGCGTTGGTTTAAAAAGTCTGATACAGTCTAGGGTGACTACCAGTTTGGGGTGTGGGAATAACCGTGGAAAAACAGTGTCACAAAGCCCATTAAAATGAGAACTATAGATGTCTACAGCCTTTACAAGTAGACCTATACTGCCTATAACAAAACATCATCTCTTTGGAAGGACACATTCAGTCACTTGGTTACGAACAGTGCCTTAACAGTATATATTTTTTTTTTTTGAATGTTTAATTTTGAGAGAGAGGCAGAGAGAGAGGGAGATAGAGAATCTGAAGCAGGCTCCAGGCTCTGAGCTGTCAGCACAGAGCCCTATGTGGGGCTCGAACTTGAAATGGCAAGATCATGACCTGAGCCAAAGTCAGATGCTTAACAGCTGAGCCACCCAGGCGCCCCTTAGCAGCACTGTTTTTAAGTGTAAAAGACAACTGTGTGAAAGGGCTTTCAAGTCAAAATATCCAACTATGTTTTTTCATGTATAGAGTAAATGGTAAGGAATCTTTGACTTTGTCATTCATTGGTCCTTTAGGAGGAGTGAAGTGAGCAAACAACAAAAAACAAAAAACACAGCCAAGGTGGCAGCATGGTCAAGTGGCTTAAATATGAGTACTTTGGCACCTTGGTGAAGGATGTGGTATTGAAGACAGGAAAAAAATTGTTGAAATTATTGAACTCAAGATGCTAGAATGCAAAATAATTATTTTAATTACTTGAAAATACAGGGGAAAACAAACAAATCCCACAAAGGGTAAGATTTAAGGAGAGACAGTCAAGAGTGAAGTGGTTGTATGATATTCCTAGACAGAGTTTTTACTCAAAAAAGGAGAAAAATTGGTGAGGGAAATCAGGAAAAGGGATTTCGAAATAGGTGTTACAGAAATAGGGAAGTACGCTCCTCCAAGATTGCTAGGAGGCAGAGAAAACATTGGATAAGTAGAAGAGTGATCTTAAACACGACGTTGAATTCATACTTTGTAGTAGTCAGAAGTGACCACCTGTTTAAGGTCATGATCTCCCAATAAAAGACCTGCTGATTAGTCTCATTCATTCTGTGAATGCTTATGGATGTTTCTGTGGGCTAAAATTATCCATGTAGCCTTGTGACAGTGGGTAAACATGGATTTGGATTTGGGTTTTAGAGTCTGATTTAGGCTGTAAGTTTGTTAAGATTATTACCAATAGATTTTCAGCTTTCACTAAGAGATTATATTTTATATTAGCTGGCTATCCTTGACATTGTTCAGAAGTAAGATACCAGATGTGATTTAAATCAACTTTATTGAATGTAATTTGTATACAAAAATACAGTCATTTTTAAATGTATAATTAATGAACTTTGACAGTGTATCTACCCATGTAACTACTCCCTTCCCCCCATTCAAGACACAGAACATTTTAACATCCTCCAAAACTTCCCTTATGCCTTTTTCAGTCAGTTCTTCCCTCTCCTTGAAGACAACTTCTGTTCAGATTTCTATTTTCCTTAGATTAGGAAGTTTGTTCTTGAAGTTTACATGGAGACATAGAGCATGTACTGTTTTGTATCTGGCTTCTTTTCCTCAATATAGTGGTTTTGAGATTTATCCTTACTATTGTATGTATTAGTGGTTCATTTTGTTTTACTGCTGAGTAATACTCTGTTTTGCCACAATTCGTTTATCTATTCTGTTAATAGACATTTGATTTTTTTTTCCCCTCTGGTTTTTGGCTATTGTGAGTAAAGCTGCTATAAACAGGATTCTTGTATAATTCTTTTTGTGGACAATATGTTTTAATTTCTTTGGATTAAATACCTCAGAGTGGAATTGTTCTGTTACAGGACTGGTGTATGTTTTAATTTCAGAAGTGTATATATAATCTTATATGTATAACTTTTACAACATCACACCAGTCTCAGCATGCATTTTTAGTTCAAATCTGTAAATCTCTGTGCTTTGTACTACTTATGGATACTGGTTTGTACTAAATGATTTCTCTAACCAGAGAGGTTTAAGAATTATTCTTCATGTAATAATTGAAATTTAGTAAATAGTCTTATGATACATCTATTTTTTTTTAAAATCACAAGTTACAGTATATCTGACATTAACTTAAATAGATGTGTAATTGTCAACTTGGTGTGTTGTATAGAATTTTAAATTTTGTAGGTAGCAGATGTTTGGATTTGAAAGTGAGCATTCTCCATTTTATGCAGTGGCTCTTCATTGAATGTAAATATATTTAAATGAGATGTTTGACATAGGAATACTATACTAATCTACTAAGGTAACATTTGTATGACCCAATGAGGAATCTTTTTCTTTTTTCTTGATGCTTTTAGTCAATAGCATCCCCCTCCTTTTTTGGTAAATCTTTATTTCACATGGAGTTGCTTAAAACGAAGGGTCCCTTATATTAGGTAAGCAGTAGTTGCAGTGTAGGGGAATTGCACCTCCAAAAACAGGTTGATGATCAGGATTTGTTTGTTTTAGGACTTTAGCTAAAGCTCCAAAGCTGAAAATAAAAGTTACTAAGTATCCTTGCATTCTAAGGACGGATATGGGACTTAGTAAAGGAGAATAGAACTGCAGCACCCACTTCCCATATTAACAAATTAGAAAAGAGGGGACTATTACAAGTGTCATTCAGATGAAGAATTGTTTGTTGGAGTTAGTTCTGTGACATTTCCGTTTTTCCCCAAAAGGACCTTCTGTTTCCAGCCCAGAATTTGGGTATGTCTGCCAGAAGTGTAGATTGGTATTTAACATCTTGTCTGGATATTTAATGACCTACAGAATCTTGTGTCTTTTACAGCAGTGGCACCTTCCAGAGAGTTCTTGAAGGAGAATGATAATATGTTTTCCAGAGTTTGGAGCATTCCTGAACATAGACTTCTTTCTAGAGTGGAGGAGGGTAACTGGAGCCAGTGAGGTGACGTTTTGAGTGAGAGGGCAGTAATGGAAAGAGGTGATCTTTGTCCATCTGGTGGAAAGAAACCATGAGGAGTGTGTGTGTGTGTGTGTGTGTGTGTGTGTGTGTACACCAAGTGGACACCATGGAAGTAACCGGGCTAGAGTTGTCTTGGTGGTTGCTGTCAGGGAGAGCTTGCCATACGATGGGACAGTGCGTAGGATGGTTAAAAGGTCAGCCTGAGAATCCATCCCTCAGTCAAGGAGCCATGCAGGGTGGAGGAGACAGCCTTTTATGTTTGCTCTAACTTACAGCCACTCTGCTGTGCAGACCTGAAGTGTACTGTCTAAAGCGGGTGCCTTTGAGAATGAGAGAAGGTTCTATCAATGATTCCATAAGGGTAACAGATCATCCTGCTTCATGGCCATCCAGTAAATCCCCAGGGAGGTAGGCACCCAGGGCATTTGTCCTTCTTCCTCTGCCTATCCTGATTTGTGGGAACTAGAAAGTTGAGGGAGGAAGTGGAGAAAATGGAAAGAGCTAGAAAGAATATTGAAAAAGACAGATCGCTATGCTCTTTCTCTTGGCTGGCCTGAGGTTGAGGTGGGGTTGTGTGGGTAAGATACAAAGTTGAAGATTTAAATTGGATTAGACTGTATTTTGCAGTATTAGAAAGTGGATGAGAAACAATAGGATTTATCTGGGACAGTATGGAGAGATGGGGAAGTGAGATTTAGAAGAGTATGTTTATTTATTGGAAGAGTATGTTTAAAGTGATGAAAGGAAGTTAAAGCATATATCCCATTAAGTTCTATTTGATCATTTTCTTAGTTTAATAGGGTTTTAAGTTAAGGCTTTAGTGAGTACATAAAACATGGTATGTTAAGGTATCATGTTGAGGATTTTAGGGAGGGGAAAGATGGCTAAGGTGTTCTGCCCTCAGGGAGCCTCTGTTTTAGTGTCATATAGCTAAATAATCCATGGAGGAATGACATAGGTGCTCTAGACATGTCAGTGGCAATGCTGTGGGAATGTGGAAAGAACTAAATACTGCTGGGGTTCAGGGGCAGGCTTTGTGGTGGAGGCTGAGTTTGATCTGGGTCTTGAAGGAGAAGGGTATCGCTGGGAAGAAAGGCATTCTAACATGAGGTAATAATCAAGATGTGGAATTGGAAACGAATAGATACTTAGAAAGAAATAATGCTCATTCCACACTGGAAATTTTACTTTTTAAAAAATGGTTCTAAGCACTAGGTAAGCATGGTTACCCGTGTTACAATTCTGGTTGAAGTTTGGTATTCTTACCTGTCATTTTTGTATTTCTTTAGTAATGCACAAAATGGTGTCTGTCTTTTTGAGATACAGTGTGAAAATGTTATTCACTTTAGAACCTAGATGGTTATAAGCATCAAAACCAAACATCTAGATCTAATCACAAAGTCGATTACTCTCCTTGATTTAAAACAGTAAAATGTAGAGAAGATGATTTTTTTACATATGATTTTGAGAAGCATTTGGCAGTGCAATTAGTTTCATAACAAGTGATTGTTTTTTAAAGCCTTCCCAGAATAAGAATGAGTATCTTGATGCTAGTGTCACTTTTAAATAGCTATAGTTCCAGGAATGTGTCTGTTCACGTTGTTATCTTAAATACACACCTTATCTATCCATATTGCTGTACTTCAGATGTGAAAGTAAAAATAAAGGTGTGAAGTGCCTAGCAGACTTGTATGGATTTATGTAAATCAGAAAATATACAAATAGTCCATTAGTGCTGAGGCCTTATTGTATTAAATTCTAGTATGGACTGTTTCCTGAAAGTTTTACACACACACACACACACACACTCACTCCTCATACCCAGTGATTTACTTTGTAAAAAAAAAATAATCATAATGAAAATCTTTAATTTATAATAGATTTTTTCCTCTGAACCCCTGACACCTGTCTAATTGTGTTACCTCCATATGGGTATTTAAGGGTATTTAAATTGAAAATGCTCAAAACTCAGCTGATCTTTTTACTCAGACTTCTTTCATTTTTAGTCTTCCCCATCTTAATGACATGTTCATCCCCTTCATCCACATTACTTAGACCAAAAAACCTTGGAGTCCTCCCTGTCTCTTCTCTCTTTGTGTCGGTATGTTATTTGTCAGTAGTTCATATTGGCTTTACCATCAAAATACATTTAGAATCTGAATCTTACCACCTCTCAGCACCTCCACTATCACCTGGCTCAAGTCATTATTATCTCTTACTTGGATTATGTTAATAGCCTCCTGACTGTTCTCTTAGCTTCCTCTTAAAATCTTCAACTCATAACCTAGCACTTCAGTCTAGTCTGTGTGCAGTAACCAAAATAATCACGGTTAAAACATAAGTCAATCCTGTCATTCTTCAATTAAAAACTTCAGTGGTTTCCTTTCTTACTCTGTGTAAAAGCTAAAGTCTTTGTAGTAGCTTATGAGATGCTACATGATATTGCCCCATCTGCAACCTCATCTTTTACTTAGTACCTTCTGTTTACATACGACACCTTGTTGTTCCTTGAATAGCCAGCCTCAGAGCCTTTGCTCTTGCTCTTTCTTCTTTCTGGAATGCTTTTCCCCCCAGATAACTTCTTAGCTTTCCCCCTAATCTTTCTTGGGTCTTTATTGAAATGTTACATTCCTGTTGAGACCTTCTTTGACTACCTTATTTAAAGTGTCTCCCATCGCCTAGCTGCTTTATTTTTCTGGTTAGCACTTTCCCAGTCTTGTTGTCTTTTACTTTTACTTTTTTATGGTATTTGCTGTTAGAATGAAAGCTTGATGAGGCGGGGATTTAGTTTTGTTTTACTGCTGTACCACACTCAGAATCATTCCTGGTACATAGTTGGTATTTAACACATGATGGATTGAATGGATAAAAGACAATGAGACATTTATAGGGGTTAAACCTGAGTGAAACTAGATGTGCCCTTTATTGGCATCTTTGGTTGATGATACTATTAATGTCTGAATGCTACTTCTTTTAAAATTTTAAATCAAATATATTTGGGGTATAATTTACATATAATAAAAGGCAGTTATTTTAAATGTCAATGAGTTTTGACAAATAAACACTTGTTTGTCAAACACTTATTTGACAAATAAGCTTCTTGTAACTACTACTACGATCAAGGTGTAGAACACTTCTGTCCCCTCAAAACGTTCCCATGTATTCCTTTGCAGGCACTTCTTCCTCCTTCATTGCCATTTCTAGGCAACTATTGGTTTGATTTTTGTCACTGAATTAGTTTTGCCTGTTCTTGGGTTTTACACAAATAGAAGCACACATTATGCATTCTTTTTAGCATGAGACTTTCGAAGCTTACTGTGTTATTGTATATCTTAGTGTAGTTCCTTTTCACAGGGTGCATTGTGTCATTGTGCCACAGTTTACCTGTTTGTGCACATTTGGGGTGTTCCTAGTTTTTGCCTATAAAGAGTGATGGTACCATGAATGTTCATGTACAGGTATTTGTGTACGTATGCTTTGATTCTTCTGGGTTAAGTAATCCAGGAGTAGAATCCTAGTGTCATGTGGTCAAGTGTATGTTTAACTTTGTAAGAAACTGCCAAACTGTTTTCTAAGTGGTTGTGCCATATTCCTGCAATAATAGGAAGGTTCTAGTTGCCCCACATTCTGGCCAACACTTGGTATTATCATTCTTTTGAGTTCAGACATTCTCATGAGTATGTAGTTTTATCTCATTGTGGTTTTAATCTCATTTTCCCTGATTACTAGTGATGTTGATTTTTTTTATTTATTGGCCATTTGTTCATCTTTTGTGAAGGATCTGTTCAGATCTTTTGCCCATTTAAAAAATTGGATTGTTTGTTTTCTTGTCACTTATGTATGACTTTTAATCTATCTGGATACAGGTCCTTTGTCAGGTGTATTTTCTCTTGATTTGTAGACTGCTCTTTCCTTTCATTGATAATTTCTTTTTTTTTTTTTTTTTTTTTTTAAATTTTTTTTCAACGTTTTTTATTTATTTTTGGGACAGAGAGAGACAGAGCATGAACGGGGGAGGGGCAGAGAGAGAGGGAGACACAGAATCGGAAACAGGCTCCAGGCTCCGGGCCATCAGCCCAGAGCCCGACGCGGGGCTCGAACTCACGGACCGCGAGATCGTGACCTGGCTGAAGTCGGACGCTTAACCGACTGCGCCACCCAGGCGCCCCTGATAATTTCTTTTGAAGAGCAGAAGTAAATTAAATTTTTAATAAATCTAGTTTATCCATTTTTTTTTTTTTTGGTCTGTGCTTTTTTTCCTTTCTTCCTCCTTCTCCCCATCCTCCTCCCCTCTTCCCCCTCCTTCTCCTTCTTCTTCTTTTTTTGTTTCTGCCTAAAAATCTTTAGTTAACTCCAGGTTGTGAAGATTTTCTTGCGTGTTTTCTTCTGAAAGGTGTACACTAGGTCTCTGGTCCATTTTGAGGTAATTTTTGTGTAGTGTGTGAGGTGAGGATCAAGGTTAATTCTTTTCCCTATCTAGTTGTTCAAGGACCATTTCTTGAAAAAACTGTCTTTTCTCCTTTGAGTTATCTTGAAAACTTTTGTTAAAAATGAGCTAATCATATAAAATATGGATCTTTTCCAAGACACTTATGGTAACCTATATGTCTATTATGCCAACACAACACCGTTTTTATACTGTCTTGAAATCAGTGGTATAAATTCTCTAACTTTGTTCTTTTTTGGAATTGTGTGGGTCCTCTAAATTCTTTCCATTTCCATATTGATTATAGAATTCGTTTGTACATTTATACAAAACACCTAGGAATTTTGATTGGCATTACATTGTAGAGAATAATTTGGGGAGGATGAATTTTTAGACAGTATTGGGTTATTTAAACTCAAAGACCTGAGGTATTTTCACTTATTTACTTATTTTTTAATTTCTCTCAGCAGTGTTTTGTCTTTTGTTAGATTTATCCTAAGTGAATAGAATATGAATTATATTTTTGGATGTTACTGAAAATGCAGTTAAAATATATCTTACAGTTGGTCATTGTTAGTATGCAGAAATACAATTGATTTTTATATGTCAAATGTGTATCCTGCTACCTTATTAATTCATAAATTTTTCTGAATTTTTGTGTGACTTCCTCAAGGTACTCTTTGTAGATGACTGTTAATTACAAATAAAGAGAGTTTTACATCTTTCTTTCCAATCTTTATGTCTTTTACTCCTTTTTTTTTTTTTTTTTTTTGACGTTCATTCATTTTTGAGACAAAGAGAGTGTGAGTTGGGGAGGGGCAAAGAGAAAGGGAGACACAGAATCCGAAGCAGGCTCCAGGCTCTGAGCTGTCGGCACAGAGCCAGACATGGGGCTCGAACCCATAAACTGTGAGATCATGACCTGAGCTGAAGTCGGACCCTTAACTGACTGAACCACCCAGGCACCCTCTTTTATTTCTTTTTTTAATGCACTAGATAGGACTTACAGAGAAGTGTTAAATGTAAGTGGTGACAGTAAGCGTTCTTTCCTTATTCCTGGATATAGAAGGCTATTCAGACTTTAACCACTGTGTATGGTGTTAACTGCGAATTTCTTTATAGATACCATGTATTAGGTAGAGCACATTCCCTTTTATTTTTAGTATGCTGAGCTTTTATTGTAAACGAATGTTCAATTTTGTCATAATGATTTAAAAAAATTTTTTTTACATTTATTTATTTTTGGGAGACAGAGAAACAGAGCACACGTGGGGAGGGGCAGAGAGAGACGGAGACAGAATCCAAAGTAGGCTCCAGGCTCTGAGCTGTCAGCACAGAGCCTGATGCGGGGCTGGAACTCATCAACCGTGAGATCAGGACCTGAGCCGAAGTCGGACGCTTAACCCACTGAGCCACCCAGGCGCCCCAAATTTTGTCATATGATTTTTTTGTATCTACAGAATTGTTTGGTTTTTCTTTTTAAATTTATTAATTTGATGAATTACATTGATTGGATTTTAGATCCTAAATCAGCCTTTGCATTTCAAAGTCCCATTTGTTCATGATGCATTATCCTTTTATTATCATTCTGAATTTGAGAACTTGATTTGTGATATTTTTTAATGATTTGGAAATTTTTGTTCATGATGGATGTCATTTTTTTAAAAAAAGTTTATTTTGAGAGAGAGAGAGCACACGAGGGGCAGAGAGAGAAAGTGACAGAATCCCGAGCAGGCTTCATGCTGTCAGCATAAAGCTCAGTTCGGGGCTTGAACTCACAAACTGTGAGATCATCACCTGACCCAAAATCAAGAGTCGGACGCTTAACTGACTGAGCCAGCCAGGCGCCCCGATATTTCTTTGAGGGAGTGTTATGGAGTCAATATTTGTGTCTCCTCAAAACTTATATGTTGAAGCCCTAACTCCCAACGTGATGGTATTTGGAGGTGGGACCTTTGGAAGGCAGTTAGATTTGGATGAGGTGACGTGATTGAAGCCCCCATAATGGGATTAGTGTCCTCATAAGAAGAGGAAGAGACCTGAGCTTGCTTGCTCAGTCTCCCTACTATGTGGGGACATGTGAAGACATAGTGGGAAGGCATCTCTCCATAAGCCAGGAAGAGATTCCTCACTGGGTTACCAAATTGGCCAGCACCTTGATCTTAGAATTCCCAGTCTGCAGAACTATGAGAAATAACTACCTGTTGTTGAGCCATTCATTCTGTGGTATTGTATTATGGCATCTCGAGCTGATGGGACAATGTAATGTCTTTGTCAGATTTTGGTATCAAGGTAATGATCATCTCATTAGAAAAAATTATTTGAAAAATCCAGCACCCTTTTATTAAACTAGGAATAAAAGGAAATTACTTCAGTATAAAAGACATCTGTGTAAAGACAGAGCTATGTAATGGTGAGAGTGAATCCTTTTCTCCAAGATCAGGAACAAGGCAACAATGTTGCTGTCACCAATTCTGTTCCATATTGTATAAGAAGTTCTAGGCAAGGCAGGTGAGAATATTCATGGAGTGACAGGATCTTTATAGAAAGTCCTAAAAAATCCATTAAAATCTATTACAACTAATGAATGATCAGCAAATTGCAAGGTACAGAGCAGTATACAGAAATTAATTGTATTTCTATACACTAGCAATGAACATAATATAAAAGTGAAATTAAGAAAACAATTCCATTTAAAATAGCAACAAAGAGTCAAATAGGAACAAGTTAACAGAAACAGTAGGAAAATTGTCCAAAATCTACAAAAATTGTTGGAAGACATTAAATAAATGGAAGGATGTTGTGAGGTTGGCAATAGTCTACCAAATGATCTTCAGATTCAAGGCAATCTCTATCAAAATCCTAGCTGCCTTTTTTTTTCAATAAAAAACTGATGCTAAAATTCTTACAGAAATTCAAGGCAGCTAACATAGTAAAAATAATCTTGAAAAAAGAACAAATATGAAGGACCCCTCCTAATTTTAAAGCTTACTACAGAGCTACAGTAATCAAGGCAGTGTGATCCTGTTATAATGAGAGACATAAAGATCAGTGAAATAGAATTGAGGGTCCAGAAATAAACTCTAATGCTTATGGTTAATTTATCTTTGACAAAGGTGCCAAGATAATTTAATAGGGAAAGACTGGTCTTTTCAACAAATGGTGCTGGGACAACTGCGTATCCATTAGCAAAAGAATAAAGTTGGATCCTTTCCTTGACCATGCGTTAAAATTGATGCCAAATGGATTATAGACCTAAGTGTAAGAACTAACGCTATAAAACTTAGAAGAAAATTTAAGAGTAAATCTTCATGACTTTAGGTTAAGTAGAACCTTCTTAGAAGACATCAAAAGCATAAGTGACGAAAAATTGACAAATTGGACTTGATCAAAATTAAAAACTTATACTTCAAAAGACACCGTCAATAAAGGGAAAAGCCAACCCACCAACTGGGAGAAAATATTTGCAAAGCATATCTTTGGTAAGGGACTTGTATCCACGATATATCAAGGATTCTTAGAATTCAAAAAGACATTTGTCAAAAGAACACGACTTAAAAATTTGCAAAGTATCTGAATAGACACCCTTTGGGAGAAATATGAAATACATCTATTTGTCCCATCTGTTATTTCTTTTTCTTTTCCTACTTTCCTTAGGATTAGTTGAGTATTTTACTGTTTATTTTTACATTACCTTTTGGGTTATAAGCTGAACATCATTGTACATTTTTATTTTTTCACCTAGTGATTCCTATAGGATTTATAATATACATGTCATCACAGTCTATATTCAATTCATATTATATCACTTTACATATAATTTAAGAACTTTACAACAATCTGTCAATTTCCCCTGTTCTTTGTGATATTGTTGTATATTTTACCTCTGTGTATTATGTAAAACATCACTATTAAATTTTTTTTCTATATTTTTTCTTTTTCTTTTTTATTAAAAATGTTTAAATGTTTATTTATTTTGAGAGAAAGAGAGAGAGCACAAGTTGGGGAGGGGCAGAGAAAGAGAGAGGAGAGAGAGAGAATCCCAAGCAGGCTCCATGCTGCTAGCACAAAGCCCAATGTGTGGCTTGAACTCATGAAACTGAGATCATGAGCTGAGATCAAGAGTCAGATGCTTAACCAACTGCTCCACCCTGGTACCACCCACCCTAAAATTTTATTTCTTTAAACTATCAGTTTTCTTTCAGAGAAATTAAAAAAAAATGAGAAAACAGTCTATTACATTTACCTGTATAATTACCTTTTTCATGGTTTTTCATTCCTTCATGTAGATCTTTGTTTTCATATAGTATAATTTTTTTCATTTTGATGAACTTTAACATTTTTATAGCACAGGCCTGCTGTAAATAAATTCTCACCTTTCATTTGAAAATCTTTTTTAGCATTTATTTTTCACTTGTACCCTGACAGTTTCTTTTCCCTTTTATATCTTTAAGCTCTTTTAAAATATTTTCCCATTGTCTTCTGGCTTACATTTTTTTTTTTTTTTACCCTCCTTTTCTTTGGATGAGAAGTCAATGGGGTTCCTTATAATTTTTTCCAGTGACTCTAATATTGTACTTAGAAAAAATGTTTAAACTTTTGTGTTTTTAAGACAGTATGTTTACCAACTGTTTTTTTTTTTTTAAGTATGATATGTCTCGATATAGTTTTTAAAATATGCATCCCTTTAAGGTTTATTGAGTTTCTTGAATCTGTAGGTTTATGGTTTTCCTCAAATTTGTAAACTTGTAGGCTGTTATTTTTTTTAAAAATTTTTTCTGCTTCTCTCTTTTGGAGATTTTAGTTATATATGATTGATGACTAGCTATTATTCCACAGGCCACTGGGACTCAACTCACTATTTCTGTCTTTCCTCTTGTCTGCTTCTTTTTGGACAGTTTTTATTCTTATGCCTTCAAGTTAAAGGATCTTCTCTTATACTTTGTCACAAGACCGTCTAGTGAATTTTTTTTTTTTTTAACATCTATTCTTTTTTGAGAGTGAGAGAGACAGAGTATGAGTGAGGGAGGGGCAGAGAGAGTGGGAGACACAGAATCAGAAGCAGGCTCCAGGCTCTGAGCTGTCATCACAGAGCCCGACGTGGGGCTCAAACTCACGGACCGTGAGATCATGACCTGAGCTGAAGTCGGACGCTTAACTGACTGAGCCACCCAGGCCCCCCTAGTGAATTTTTTAAAAAGACTTTTTGATTTAATTTCTGGAAGTTTTAGTTTTTACTTTTTTTAAATAGGTATGTATTCTTTTTTCTTTTTAAAGTTTATTTATTTATTTTGAGAGAGGAAAGAGAGAGAATCCCAAGCAGGCTCTGTGCTGCCAGCACAGAGCCTGATGCAGGGCTCGAACCCACAAAACCATGAGATCGTGACCTCAGCCGAAACCAAGAGTCAGATGCTTAAGTGACTGAGCCACCCAGGCACCCTTGGAAGTTTTACTTTTTAAAATAGTTTTCATTTCTTTCATCATCATTTTACATTTAAACATACGTTTTTAAATATATTCATAAGTAGTGTGCTTATGAACCAGCTACAATGCTAGTTGCATTGTATCTGCCATTTCTGTATCGTTTTCTATTGTTTTGTCCTGGTTGAGTCACATTTTTTTTCTTCACACGTGTAGTAATTTTTTGTTGGTTGATAGGCATTGTGAACCTTGCATTGTGAGTGTCCTGATTTTATTGCCCTTTAAAAAAAAAATACTAGTTTTGGCAGGCAGTTTTAAATTCTTTGTGGATCAGCTTGATTTTTTTGAGGCTAGTTTTTAAACTTTGTAGGGTTGTTCTTGAGTAGCGTGTATTCTAGAGCTAATTTAATCCTGTTATTAAGATGTGATTCTTTTTTGTGCACTGCTGAATACCTTGTATATTCAGTGAAGTTTCTCTGCTCTTCTGTTGTAATCTTGAACATCTTCTAGGCCTGCATGACCTTTGGGTAGTCTTCACGTTATTACTTTCTCATCTTTGTTCTTAAACTAGCCTAATGGAGTCTTATAATATTCATTGGAAATGTGCATTTGGGATCCCTATTTAGATATGTGGACCTTTTCCTCTGCATTGCTCCTGTCTCTTATGCCCTGTATCCTTACAAATTCCAGTTATCTCAGCCTCCCAGAAACTCTAAAATCTGTTTCCTCAGCTCACATGGACCACCATGCACTTTTTATCTCCTTACACTGTGGTCCATAGAGTACTTCTAGATTGAAGCCCTATGGTTAATCATAGGGCTTCCTTATGTGGTTTCCCTTCTTCAGGGATCACTTTTATGTACTGCCATATTGTCCAATGTCTGAAAACAGTTTTATGTATTTTGTACAGTTTTCAGGTTGATCACAGTGGGAATGGAGCATTTCTGGTGCCAGTTATTCCATCATAACCAGCATTAGAAATATCCTGTTACTCCCTTTTTTAGCACTGAAATTTTCAGAAAAAAATTAACATTTTTGGGTATAAGGGTGGCTCAGTTGGTTACGCATCCGACTCTTAATTTTGGCTCAGATCATGATCTCATGGTCATGAGATGGAGCCCTCAGTCGGGCTCTGTGCTGACAGCATAGAGAATTCTCTCTCCCTCTCTCTCTCTGCCCCTTCCCTACTCAGGCATGCTTTCTCTCTCTTACTCAAAATAAATAAATAAACTTAAAGATTTTTATTTGTGCATATCCTGCTATGAACAATAGTTGAACATTGTTCAGCCTGTCTCCCTCCCTCCCTCCCTCCCTCCCTCCCTTCCTTCCTTCCTCCCTTCCTCCTTCCCTCCTTTCCTTTCTTCCTTCTTTTCTACCTCTTTCTTGATGTCTTTTTTAAATTGTGCTACTCAAACTTCTACAGTTTTGACCTGTTGAAGATTCTCTTTTTCTAGTTTTCTTGGTCTGTTTTTCCTCCTCTAGTATTTTGTTCATATTGAGACCAACTTCAATTTTCAGTGACCTTTTTTTGAAACTATGATCATTATTATGTTTTGGATTGTCCTTGTTACTCACAAAAGGAAGTTTTAATGTTTAATCCTAGCAGTTAAGGGCCTCTCGAACTAGGCTTTTAGTCTGCTTTGTCTACCCTTATTTTCTACCTTTTTATACCTAACATATGCTCCAATATTTTGGTCAGCATTCCTCTCCTCATGTACTACTCTTTTTCTTTGATAATATTGTTTCCTTTGTTGAAAGCCCCTTTTCACCTCTCCCTGTCAAAATCCTAAACATTCTTCAAAGTCTCTCATTTTTTTATGGTGGTGCCTTTCTTACTTGAAGGTAAAAGTCCTTTGAATATTTGTCATATAGTACTTACAATTGTGAGCTTTTTGAGTGCTTTACTCGTCTTTGATTATCCCATAGTGCCTTAGTAGCCTAGAACTTGGCACTCAGTTGATGTTCTGTAAATGTTTATTGAATGTTTATGTAAACAGTTTTTTAAAATTGGAAGCTTTTAGGATATCTTGAAGTAGATTTCCAATGTGGCCTGTTGAGTGAATAACTCATGTGTAAGAATGTTCTATTACAGGTTCCCGTTTCTTTAAAGATACATTGTTTTGCATGGCTGCAGTTCTAGAGTAGGGAATAGATAGACATAAAGGATCCATATATAATCCAGCAGTGTTTACCCAGTAAAGACGAGATGGCTATGTGGGGTGATCTGGGGTGGTGTACTACTCATTCTGTGACATAATCCCTATCTTTCTGTTTTTGTTTAACTTTTAGCCTGTTTTGGTCAACATATCTTTTAGTGAGGAGCAGGAACTACTTATTGTGGGATGGGTGAACACAAGTAAGCCATGCAATGGAACACAAGTAAGACAAATAATGGACACAAGTCAATGACTTGTATACCAATGGTAGAGAGACAGCTATTTTCTGCATTCTATGACTGTGGCTATGGATGCCATGGAGGAACAGAGAAGGAACACTTAGGTGTTTGGGGGCCTTTTTAGGTTCTCAGAGACATGTATCTAGGTCTAGATTAGGGAGCACCAAATGTACCACTTGAGCTGACTGAGCAGTCTATTTTCAGACAGTCCTTCAGATACGTGAAAGTCCATTGTCATTGGTTACTTTTGTACACTCTCATTTATTTATACCTATTGTCAATTTGCTGAGGTCATCTCTTCAAAAACCATTTTCTTGAGGACCCATAATGTGCTGGGGGATTGTGTTGGCACTGAACAGGTGAGAAAGACATGCCTCCTGGGGGAGTGGTAATGATCTTAAGTCTTGGTTAGTGATTTGAGGCCACAGTTTAAAGACCCTGACATTTAATGCCTTTATTTGTCATAAAGCACATGGGCATTGGTAGTGGATGTAGTTTTAAAAACAGCCTTCCAGGATTATGTTTTGTGCCTGATACCGTGTTTGATAAAAGAGATAGCTTAATTGCTTCTACAATTTCAGGCAGTGATATTTGCGTCTTTGGTATTCCTGTTTAGGAGATAATCACCAGCAAAGAAATCCATAGTTTGTTAATTTTCTGAAAAGATACATAGTTTTTGTTATGTTGCACAATTGTATGTTGCATAATGGTAACTGAAATTTAAAAAATGGTGTATTGGAAGACTTTTATTGTCTAAGTTATTTTTGATAAAGATTAAAACTGGCATCACAATTGGCTAAAAAACCCAGTTTCCTTCTTTCTTTTTTCCAGTGTATTTGCCTTTTGTAAACAGATGGTCAGATTAAAAGCTATCTAAATCAAAGTACCTCGGAGCAAAAATTTGTAGATATTTGGAAGAGAAAATAGAGTTAGTGCATAAAAAATTCTTCAGGGTTCTTATTCAGAGAGTTTCATTAATTATCCTCCTTTGCTGATGACACACCCTATTATAAGTGGTCAGGACAAGATGCTTTTCTTGTTTTATGGTAGTATTCTTTTACTTTAACCCTAATCCCCACTGTGGTTTTCTTACCCCACCTAAACCTCCCCTAGTAGATCCCCACTCACATATGTTTGGTATAAGCCCTCAGATTGGTTCTTGTCTTCAACCAAATATGGAATAGTTTTTACTTTGTACGTATCTCATGTTCCAACCTTGAGTTTTCTTTTATCATTTGTTGTATGTATGTATGTATGCATGTATGTATGTATATATGTATGTATTTTAATGTCTATTTAGTTTTGAGAGAGAGAGACGGAGACAGAGACGGAGCATGAGAAGGGGAGGGGCCAAGAGAGAGGGAGACACAGAATCTGAGGCAGGCTTTAGGCTCTGAGCTGTCAGCACTGAACCCAACACAGGGCTTGAACTCAGGAACTGTGAGATCATGACCTGAACCGAAGTTAGACACTTAACTGACTGAGCCACCCAGGCACCCCTCATTTGTTGTTTTTAGATTAGACATGTTGTGGTATATATTTCTAGTTAATTACATTTAAACATAGCTTATTCACATCTAAGTTATCTATCCAGGTAATGGACACCTGGGTTGCCTCCAGTATCACTCAAACAGTGCTATGATAAACATCCTCATACAGGTTCATTATGATCTTATGTATATGTTTTTGGGGGTATATATCTAGGAGTGGGATTGTAGGGTCAGAGCACTGGGGCTTACCTCAGCATTTTCCCCAGTCACTCATTCATTTATCTCTTTAGATAAAACTTCATATCATTTGAGCTTTTTGTATCATTTGACCATTTTAGGCATTTTTTAAAAAGTTTATTTTAGGGGGGGCGCCTGGGTGGCTCAGTCGGTTAAGCGTCCAACTTCAGCTCAGGTCACGATCTCGCCGTCCGTGAGTTCGAGCCCCGCGTCGGGCTCTGGGCTGATGGCTCAGAGCCTGGAGCCTGCTTCTGATTCTGTGTCTCCCTCTCTCTCTGCCCTCCCCCATTCATGCTTTGTCTCTCTCTGTCTCAAAAATAAATAAACATTAAAAAATTAAAAAAAAAAAGTTTATTTTATTTTTTTTATTTTGAGAGAGAGAGAGAGAGAGAGAGGGAGAGAGAGAGAGAGAGAGAGAGAGAGAGAGAGAATATGAATTCCAAGCAGGCTCTGTGCTGTCCAGGCAGACCCTGACACAGGGCTTCATCTCATGAACTGAACTGTGAGATCATGACCTGAACTGAAATGAAGTTGGAAGCTTAACTGATTGAGCCACCCAGGCACCCCTAATTATAGGCAGTTTTTAAAAACTTTTTTATTGTGGTAAAATATACATAACAAAATTTACATTTTTAACCATTTTTCAGTGACATTAAGTACATTCGCACTGTTGTGCAACCATCATCACCATCCATCTCCAGAACTTTTTTTTTCATTTCTCAAACTAAACCTCTATACCCCATTAAACAATAACTTCCCATTCCTCCCTCTCCCCAGCCCCTGGCAGCCACCATTCTACTTTCTTCTCTATGAATTTAACTATTCTAGGTACCTCATATAAATGAAATCATGCAGTGGTTTTTTTTGCGACTTTGTTTTACTTAGTATGTCTTTAAGTTTCATCTATGTTGTAATGTGTCGGAATTTCCTTCTTTTTTAAAACTGAGTGGTCGCGTGTGTGTGTGTGTGTGTGTGTGTGTGTACACACACACACTATATTTTTAAAAATTCATTCATCCATCAATGGACACTTGAGTTACTTCCCTCTTTTAGCTACTGTGAATAGTGCTGCTATGAATATGGGTATACACATACCTATTCAAGTCTCTGCTTTCAATTCTTTTGGGTATTTATTCAGAAATGGAATTCTGGTAATTTTATTTTTATGTTTTGAGGAGCTACCATACTGTTTTCCATAGTGGCTGCATCATTTTACATTCCCACCAGCAGTACACTAGGGTTCCAATTTCTCTATATTGTTGCCAATATTTGTTTACAAATTTTTAAAAAGAGAACTCTGTATTTTAATAGTTGTAATAGCTAACAATAAGTAAGAGCTTTATTGTGTACAGAGGCCCTGTTGTATGTGTTTTTCATGTATGGAAACATTTAATTTCGTGTATAGAAACACAGAATTGATAGTTGTGATAATTATTGAAGCTCTGTGATATGGTTCATTAATCTTATCCTTCTATTGTTATGTAAATTTGAAAATTTTTATAATACAAAGTTGAGGGAGTTTTGGAATTTTGTGTTTTCTAATTTGTAGATTTGGAGTGTTGGTACATCACTAAATACATTTTCTTTTCCATTAATATCAGAAGAAATCAATTTATAAAATTAAAGCACAGTAATAATAATAGTTCCAATATTTTAGTATTCATATTTCAGGCATTGGGCTAAGTCTTTTCCACACTCATACCTTTCCAAAGTAAATTTTATTCATTTCCTCAAAAAACAACCATGCTTTTGGAGTTCATTACTTAGTCCAAAGGCTTCCCTTCATCTTTTCCTTAGTTTGTCATTTGTCTCTGAAGTGGAGGAGGGCCTGAGCCTGGGACTGGCACTAATGATGGAATAGATGACCTGGGTGAAAGTGTAGGTCTGGGTGAAAGTTTATGTTGGGTCCAAAATTAAAGGTTATGAGAAACAAGGTTCAGTCTAAGTGATTTCAACATGATGCAATGCTGGCTCTAATATGAAATCGACAACCATCTTTATATTGACGTCTGTGTATTTGTTTTAAGGTATTCAGACATGCAAGAATTTGAAGATCCCTTAGAATTCTTATTCAGAACTCTTTATTACCTGAAATATTGGGAAAGTGGGTAATTTCCCCCAAATAAAAATAGAAATAAAATAGTCCTAAAACCTAGTGTTTAACTTTGTTAGAATTTACTTATTTGGAATTTCGAATATTTTGTGTATTAGGTACAGTGATAATTTTGGTATGGGTAGAATTTTTTTTGTACTTTCAGAACTTTAATAGAATTTTTACTTGCAATCTTAATCCTAAAAGGATTTTGTAACTTTGTCCTAAAAAATCCACTTCTGATGGAAGCCACTCAAATACCACTCTAAATGCCTCTGTGTGTATTAGTTACATTAGTGAATTCTGAGTGTTAAACATAATGTATGTCTTCCTTTTTGTTTAGTTTGGTATATTTTATAAAGATTTAAAAATGAATAATCATTAAAAGGAACTGCACTGGGGCGCCTGGGTGGCGCAGTCGGTTAAGCGTCCGACTTCAGCCAGGTCACGATCTCGCGGTCCGTGAGTTCGAGCCCCACGTCAGGCTCTGGGCTGATGGCTCGGAGCCTGGAGCCTGTTTCCGATTCTGTGTCTCCCTCTCTCTCTGCCCCTCCCCCGTTCATGCTCTGTCTCTCTCTGTCCCAAAAATAAATAAAAAAAAAAAAAAAAAAAAAGGAACTGCACTGATAAATGAGATGATTGTAGCCTGCCTTTGTAAGTGAGACAATTTACTCATCAATCTTCAGTGTTTCTTAGCTACACAAAGTACTCCTACCCTGAGCATTTTCATATCCTTCTTCAAACACACATTTGGAAATATTTTATATGACCTGATGGTTGTCCATCTGTCCTGAATCTCTCACTGCTTCTTCATTACCTAATGTCCTTATTAAACTTCATATAATATATTCTTTCAGCTTAATAGCCCACAGTTTGACTTGAGAATCATTTGGCTTGTCAGAATCCTAAGAGTTCTGGGAAATAAATTTCTTTTGTGTATGGTGAAGTTAAAAGTTATTGAAAATGTGTTTTCATAATAAAACAAGTGTAAAAATACTGCCTTGGGAGCTAGCCAGCTATTTTCTTATTGTCCTTAGTTTCTAGGGAAGTAGTTTAATCACTTGTGATAAAGAAATAGCTTGGATATATTTTGACAAGTTACTTGTATTCAGTTTAAATCATAATTTATGAAAACACTAGGTTCATAGGGAATGTTGTATTCCTTCGTCCTTCATCCATTCAACAAATATTTGTTGAGCACTTACAACATGCCGGGCTCAGTGATAGGCCCTGGGGATACAGTGATGAGCAAAAACATGGGGTCTCTGCCCTCTAGAAAAGGATTGTGGTTGTCTGAGAGCATGTAATGGAAGAGCCTGATCTGGTCATGTAAGGAAAAGCCTTTTCCTAGGCAGTGTGCCTTAGCTGCTATCCGAAGAGCATTCTAATAGAGCTTGTGCAGTAGAGGCCACAGGGCACACTGAAGACCTACAAAAAGGCGAGGGAAGCTGAAATTCCAAGAGTGAACACCTGCAAGATAAGGCTTGCGAGGAAATTGGTTTTGAGAAAGAACCTCATTCTTTGTAGATGCTTTATAAGGAATATGAAATCAACAGCCATCTTTATATTCTGTGTATCTGTTTTAAGGTAATAAACGTTTTTCAGATACTCACGAATCTGAAGATCCTTTAGAATTCATTTTTCCCATATGGTGTTTTAATGCCCTAAATAGTATTCCATTCTGATTGGCCAACTCCTGCTTGAATATAATTAGCCCAGTAGCAGGGCCCCTCTCTTTCTTTCTTCCGTGGAACCAGCTTCATTTTCAGATACCTTTAGTTATTAAAGGATTCTTTCTTGTACAGAGCCAAAGTTTTGGTTTCTACTCATTGATTGCAGTTCTCTAAGGTAAAATGAACAAGTCCAGTTTGTTTTTAGAATCTTTCATGAATATGAAGGGGCTCCTGGACGGCCCAGTTGGTTAAGCGTCTGATTTTGGCTCAGGTCATGATCTCACTGTTGGTGGGTTTGAGCCCTGCATTGGGCTCTGTGCTGACAGCTCAGAGCTTGGAGCCTGCTTCGGATTCTGTGTCTCCCTCTCTCTGTGCCCCTCCCCTGCTTGCACTCTGTCTCTCTCTCAAAAATAAATAAAACATTAAAAACATGGGGCGCCTGGGTGGCTCAGTCGGTTAAGCGTCCGACTTCGGCTCAGGTCATGATCTCACAGTTTGTGAGTTCAAGCCCCGCGTCGGGCTCTGTGCTGACAGCTCAGAGCCTGGAGCCTGCTTCAGATTCTGTGTCTCCCTCTCTCTCTGATCCTCCCCCATTCATGCTCTGTCTCTCTCTGTCTCAAAAATAAATAAACATTAAAAAAAAACAAAAAAAACATTAAAAACAATCTTTCATGTATGTGAAAGTTACTGATGTATGGCTATAAGTATCTCTTTACCAGACTTTTCCCCCCAATATTTTAAACATTTCAAATATATACAAAAGGAGACAGTATAGTAGAATGAAACTCTCTTCCTCCCCTACTCTGCATGTACCCATTGCTCATCTTCAACAATTATCAACCCATGTCTCTGTTTGATTGACAGATATTTAATGAATACTTCCTTTGTGCTAAGTGCTGTGCTAGTTTCCCAAGCTCTTGAAAAAGACCTGACATAGGCCTTCAGGAATTCATTTTTAGTGGAGAAGAAAGTAAGAAAATCAATTAAAATAGTACAGCATGATGCATAAAGTCATCTAATTTGCCAGAGAATTATGTGATTATAAAGAAAAAGTGAAAGAAAGGCACTTTACCCTACTGATAAATGGTAGAATTGGGAGAGCAAGGGAGAATTAGTATACAAACTTAAGAGTCTGGAAACACTTTCAGAAAGTCATGGAAAAAGGGAGCAGGGAAGTCAAAGTTCATCAAACATTAGGAATGTCACTAAAATACAAACGCTCATTGGTGTGTAAAATCTTGTCTGTATGTACTTAAGTAGGTATTTTTGGGGAGAGGATTCTTAGCATGAAACCTTCATAGGGTTCTATACCAAATAGGTCCATTGTATACTCTGTATAAGGGAATTGGATTTTGTAGTAGTTAAGTATTTCCTTAATGGTCAGCTCAAACACTCATGAGGATTAAAAAGCCAAAAGAGACTCAGAGACAGATGTTCATTGAACTCAACTGTAAGTAATCTTTATTATTTCACATAGATAGGAAAGTAAATATTACACTCTTCTTGTAGCTTAGAAATCTAGTACTTACATATATATAGACAGATTATATATATATAGATTATATATATATATATAGATTATATATATATATGGATTATATATATATATATGGATTATATATATATATGTATGGATTATATATATATATATGGATTATATATATATATATATATATAATATCTGAAAATAGGAAATAATTGGTTTTATTAGTATATCTAGAGGTCAGGGATTCAGTATCTGGAGAGATAAATATCATACCCCAAGTAAAAATGCTGCCTTTTTCTCTAGACATCTTTAGGGTCCTCGCTTAATCCAGTTTGAGCTGCATGATGTGTGGAACACAGGAAAGAGTTAAGTGTTAAGTTATGTCCAAATCTATTCTTACCTGTTGTGCCTTACCAAAGATGTATCATTAATGTTGATCTTGCTTGCTACTTATCTAGATATGTCCTGCCTATAATTTTAGACCTATATAATGCATTTCAGTACAACCACATCAGAACATAAGTATGTATGTGCACACACAACTAATGCAGAAGTGCAGTTTCCTTTTCTGGCTTTTCTGACTGAGGAAACAGGTACTGTTTACAGTATATACTAGACAAACTGGAAGCACATGCTTCCTACTCTCTAATCTTTGCAGTCACTCTTTCACTTTGTACTTGCTTGCATCTATGCTATGTGTGTCTCTGGCTTTTTTCTTTCCTTATGTTCTGGGATAGAAGTGTGACAAAAAGCTTTAGCTTTTTTTAATTCATTCATAATGTTATTTGCTTGAAGACTGTAGTTGATTATTTGATCACCCTTTTATGTATGATTTGCTTATTTCTTCTATTTACTATTCAAGAATTATATATATAGTCAAATCTGGCAAAAACGATTAGCTCTGATTAAGTTTTATAAAATATGCTGGAGATTTCATTGATACATAGCTTTGTGGTGCATTTTGTTCATGTATATGAACGTTTGTTATGTTTGAGTGTTCCTGAAATGGAATTATTTGAAAATTTGTGTAAATTATCTTTAAAAATGAAATAAAATGACAAGGTTTATCCTTTCAAATTGATAGGATTTAACTGTTACTAAAATCGTATTATTCTCCATAAAGCGAACTTACAGTTATTTGTGTTTCAATTATATAATTTAAGTAAGTCATATCTCCCTTTAGACATGTCCCAGCTTATTGAACATTTTTATGTGATTTCCATAGTGAGCATATGGATAAGATAGGTGGGCTACATAAATTATCTGGGATAGATTTTATGAATAGTCTTGGAAATCAATCTCAGAATTTGGTGTCACTATTATTATTTTTAATGCTCTGTTTGTAGTATAGCATACTGACAGTATAGTAGGTAAAATACACAGTTTTAGCCCTCAAAGAGTTTACATTCTAATGAGGAAGAAAGACTAATGTATAAATAACTTGACTAGAATACATGATGTAAAAGAGGCAAAAATAAAACCTTGAAAAAAAAAGATTATTTCATATTAGGCATTTCTTTTTTTTTTAATTTTTTTTTTTTTTAAACATTTATTTACTTTTGAGACAGAGACAGAGCATGAACAGGGGAGGGGCAGAGAGACAGGGAGACACAGAATCTGAAACAGGCTCCAGGCTCTGAGCTGTCAGCACAGAGCCCAACACGGGGCTCGAACTCACGGACTGTGAGATCATGACCTGAGCCAAAGTCCGACGCTTAACCGAGCAAGCCACCCAGGCGCCCCTCATATTAGGCGTTTCTTAAAGGATGTGATGCTTGAGTTAGGCTTAAGTAACTGGTAGAAAATTGGCATGGGGAGATTTGGGAAAAGGCCATTTCAGACTCAATACATAACATGAAAAAGGGAGAGTAGTAGCCAAGTGTATCATTGAAGAGTCCCTAGTGGTCCTGCATAAGAACAATTGGGGAGCACATGGCTATTAGACTAGGAAAATTGGTGGTGCTCCTGGGTGGCTCAGCCGGTTGAGTACCTGATCCTTGATTTCTGCTCAGGTCATTATCCTAGGTCATGGGATAGTCCTGAATTGGCTTCCACGCTGAGTATGGATCTTGCTTGGGATTCTCTCTCTCTCTCTCTCTCTCTCTCTCTCTCTCTCTCTCTCTCTCTCTGACTCTGACTCCGACTCCCTCTCCCTCTTTCCCTCCCTCTGCCTCTTTCCCCTACTCATGTGCTGTCTCTTGCTCTCTCTGAAAAATTGGGTTCGACTCTCTTATAAGGATGTGTAGATCTTATTTGTTAGGCAATAGACAACCCTTGAAGATTATAGAACATCTCTTATGGATCAGAACTGAACATGTCTTGTGATTTATTTATAACTCTTGTTTAGTAGATATTACAAGCCTCATTTTAAATAAGAGAAGTAATGAGGCCCAGAGGAGTTAAGTGACTTACCCAAGGTCTCATGATGAGTAATTGTCAGAGCTAGGATTCAAACCAAATGTTCTTTTGAATCTGCATGCTTCCTCTCTTTTAAGTGGAAGAATGAGACAATCAGGCTAAATCTTAAGAATGCTATTATCAAAGCAGTTGGTTTCTTGGATTAAGGAGTAATATACAGGCATAGTGGCTGGTTCAGATAAGTGGTAATATGAAATATGAATTTGGGTTTGTAACGATAGGAGTGAAAAGGAGAGTTTTGTATGAGATTTAGTGGCCTGGATAATTAAGAATGCATGCATTTAGGAGGTACTATAAGTTGCCTGTGAGAAATGGTGAAAAATAAAATGAGAGAGCCAAAGAGTATATAATTATATAAGTCAAAACAAGAAAGTTTTAAAGGTGGGATAATAAACATTATTAAATACTATGTAGATTTGAAGGTATATGAAGAACAAGTACATGTCATTTGGTGTTAGGTGATACTGGAGACTCTTTTGAGGGTGACTTTAGCAGATTGGTATGATTAGAAACTAAATTATGAGGGATTGAGGTGCGAGTTTGAAGACAAGGAAGAAGTCCATGATACAGACTCTTTTGAAAATAGGGGAGAAAGTGGAAACGATAGCTCAAAGATAAGGCAAAGAATTTGAATGGTTGAGGGAAATGGATGAATTTGTCAAAGCTACCAAGGCATTGGTCATAAAGAAGGGGTTGAGGATTTTAGAGAGGGAATAGTTGGTGGTTCATGGTCTTAAAAGAGAGGGGAGGATTTGACACAGGTGTATGGGCTAACCTTTGAGAGAAAAAAAAGAGCTCTTATGAATTGGGAGGGAGAGAAAATATGATTTTTCTACATATAAATGAGTTACCTACTTATAATTTAGAGGAGGAGCTTCGTGGCTCATGTTGAAAGATCTATAGAAAGTTTATTGAAGGAAAGCAGGGTCATTTGTTAAGAGTTAGGTGGTGAGAACTTTGAAAAGCAGGAGAAGATCTGGAGCAACTAGTATGCTCAAAGAATAAAACAGAATGAGTCTTCCCCACAGCAAGAATTTCCAGCCAAGAATCAGACCATACATTTTTATTGGCACCAACTCTCATCTGTCCTTCCACCCTGCCCTGCCCCCCACCCCCCCACTAGTGTCAATAGTCTGGGGATCCTAAAGGAGATGTTATGTGATCAATTTGCTCAATGTTAGGAATTGGCAGGTGGGCAATGGAAAGTGAGTGAGGGTTTCTGGGTTGGCAATTAGAGCATAATTGACATTTTAAATCTTTATTTCATAGACTGATGTATGAAAGCCTTTGATATTTGATACAAACGTATATTCTTAATAGTGATTGAATAGGTAAAACATTATTACCACATCTAACCTTCAAAACTTTATTCTTCCCATCTTACCTTATCCCCGTTACTTTCTGCTTCAGTTGAACTCAAATATGGAAGCATCTTGGTGTGGTGGAGCCAGTCCTTCATTTAGGAGACACCTATTTTGAAGGAATGACACCACAAGTGACAGAAGGAAAAGCCAAACTGAGCTTTATGAAAATGTAAAATGTTTGTGCTTCAAAGGACAGTATCAAGAAAGTGAGCAAATGACCCATTGAGTGGGAGAAAATATTGGCAAATTATATTTCTGGTAAGGGACTTGTACCCATAATATATTAAAAACTCCTACAGCTCAACAATAAATGACAACACACATTAAAAAATGGGCAAAATAGCTGAATAAATATTTCTATAAAGAAGATAATTGAATGGTCAATAATACCGTGAAAAGATGCTCATTATCAGGGATAACAGTATTGGTCCTCTGATCTATGATCGGGCTGTCTTTCCATTTATTTCTTTGTATCTTTCAACAGTATTTTGAAGTTATCAGAGGGCAAGTTCTCTACTTCTTTTGTCAAATTTACTCCTAAATATTTGATTCTTTTTGATGCATTTTAAATGGAGTTTTTTTTTTTCTTACTTTCATTTCTGGATTGTTCATTGCTAGTATATAGAAATTCAATTGACTTTTGTATATTGAAATTGTATCTTGCAAACTTGCTGAACTCACTGATTAGTTGTAATAATTTTTGGTGGATTCCTTAGTGAATTTCTTTATATAAGATTTTATTTGCAAAGGGATAGTTTTACTTTTTCCTTTCCCTTCTGGATACCTTTTATTTGTTTGTTTGCTTATTTATTATCTATCTATCTACCTATTTATTTATTTTTGCCAACCGTTCTGACTAGAATCTCCAATACAATATTCAATAGTAGTGTCGAGAATGAATATCCTTTTATTATTCCTGATTTTAGGGGAAAATCTTTTAGTCTTTTACCATTATGTGTGATGCTAGCTAGCTGTGGGTTTTTCCTGGATTCTATCAGGTTGAGGAAATTCCCTTCTATTCTTAGTTTCTTGAATGTTTTACATTTTGATCAAACCTGGAGGGCAGGTTTGTGCAGCTAAGGAACAGCTCAGAGAAGGATCAGTCTCTGGGTAACTGGAGGATCAAGAGGCAGGTCGTGGAGGGGGAGGAGATCGCCTACAAGTTTATGCCCAAGTACCTGCTGTGCAGGAGTGGCTTGCTTTCCCTCCCTTGCCTCCTCATGTGGAGGAGCCAGAACAGCTGGAGGGAGCATAGACAAGAGCTCCTGGACCATCCTGGTCAATGCTGACAGGGAGGAAGTGGCCATGAGAACTGTGAAGCAGTCCTCAATGGTGCCTGAGATGGAGAATTGGGAGGAGGGCGCAAAGGAGGGAGTGGAGTTTGGCAAGGAGGATCTTTCCCATCAACAGGGGGACCAAGGACCACCTCGTGAGGCTGCCTAGTGATGTGAAGGGAACTCACCCCATTAGAGGTCTTTCTTTATGAAAACTATTTTTATATATATAAAAAAAATTCTTGTCAAGTGCTTTTTTTTTTTTAATCTATTGAGATGATCATGTCGTTTTTCTCCTTCATTTTATTGAATGAACCAATAATTGATTTCATTGTTAGACCCACTTTGCATGCCTCAGATAAATCCTGTTTAGTCATGTCTCTTTTCATATGTTTTTGGATTTGGTTTGTTAGTATTTTGTTTAGGTTTTTTGCATGTTTATATTTATAAGGGATATTGGCCTATAGATTTTTTTTTTTAAAGTTTGTTTATTTTTAGTTCTCTACATCCAACGTGGGGCATTGAACTCACTACCCCGAGATAAGAGAGTTGCATGCTCTTCCTACTGAGTCAGCCAGCGGCCCCTGGGCTACAGATTTCTTGAGATATCTTTTGTCTAGTCTTAGTGTCAAGATAGTACTACCTACCCTCAGAGAAATGAGTTGGGGAGTGTTTTGTCCTATTCTGTTTTGAGAAAGGTTTGTGAAAATTTAGTGTTAATTCTTTTAAATGGTAAAATTCACCAGTGAATGTAAATCCTGGGCTTTTATTGATGGGAAAAATCAATTTATTTATTAAAAATCCAATGAATTTACTTTTATAGGTCCATTCAGATGTTTTATGTCTTCTTGAATTTCAGTAATTGAGGCTCTTTTGGGCTTGTTCATTTTATAAGATTATCTAATTTGTAGGCATATATTTGTTAACAGTATTTCCTTATATCCTTTGTAGTTCTGTAAGATCAGTAATGGTTTCCCTTGTCTCTTTTCATTCTTGATCAGTCTAGCTAAAGGTTTGATAATTTTGTTGATCTTTTCAAAGAACCAACTTTTGGTTTTGTTAATTTTCTCTATTGTTTTTCCATACTCTATTTTATTAGTTTCTGCTCTCATCTTTATTATTCCACTTCTTCTGCTTGGATTTAGTGTGCGTTTCTTTCTCTAGTTTATTAAGGATGTTTATTAAGATTTTTTAAATTTTAGGCATTTACAGCCATAAGTTTTCTTATGAGCACTTCTCTAGCTGTATCCCATAAGTTTTGGTATGTTGTGTTTTCATTTTTATTCAACTCATAGTATTTTCTAACTTCTCTTTTGATTTCTTTTTTGACCTACTGGTTATTTAGAAGTGTGTTGTTTGAATTCCCAAATTTCCTTCCATTGTTGATTTCTCATTTAATTTTATTGCAGTTGGAGAACATGCTTTGTATGATTTCAGTCCTTTTAAATTTACTGAGGCTTGTTTTTAATGGCCTAACATATGGTCTATCCCAGAGAATGTTCTGTGCATGCTTGAGAAGAATGTCTGTGCTGCTGTTGTTGGGTGTAGTGTTCGGTTGATGTCTCTTGAGGTTAGTTTGTGTATAGTGTTGTTCAAGTCCTCTGTTTCTTTTTTGATATTCTGTGAATTTTCCTAGTTGTTTCTTTCAATAATTATATTGAAAGTGAGGTACTAAAGTTTTCAGCCATTATTGTAGAAGTATGTATTTCTCCCTTCAATTCTGTCATCTTTTGCTTCATGTAGTTGAGGATGGTCTTATTTTGTGCATGTTTGATTATAATTATTATGTCTTCTTGAGAAATTGACATTTTTATCCTTATAAAATGTCCTTCTTTGACTTTGTAATTTTTCTCTTACTGTCTGTTTTGTCTGATAGTCATCCAGATCTTTTTGGTTATGATGGTATAGTATATATATTTTTTACCATTCTTTTACTTTCAACCTGTTGTGTCTTTTAAAATAAAGTATGTCTTATAGATAGCATATAGTTAGATAATGTTTTCTTATTGATTCTGCCAATCTGTAACTTTTGGTTTTAGAGTTTAGTCCATTAACCTTTAGTGTAATTACTGATCAGATGGGATTAATATCTACCATTTTGCTGAATGTATTATATATGTTTTATTTCTTTTTTTGGTTTTCTGTTATTCTATTACTTCCTTCTTTTGTGTTAAATATCTATTTTCTAGTATACCACTTTAATTCCCTTGTTTTCTTTTACTATACTTTAGGTTCTCATTTGTCATATGCATATATTCTCACTTATGCACTTAGAGATTGCAGCAGCACTTTGAGCTTGAATTTCCTATATGGTTTACATAGGGAAAAATACCAAGGATCTGGCCAGTCAAGTGGTCAAGAAATTTGTCTGAGAATTTTTTTCTTGGGGAACAATTATATTTTCTTGTATAGTTCAAATCCTCTGTTACTCAGATTTGCAGCAGGGCATCTGTTCTCTCTCATCCTTCCTCTTTGGTTTCCTCCCTACCTATGTCCCTCTTTCTAATTCATTCAACAAACATATTTTGAATGTATGTACTCTACCAGGGCCTTTGGATTTAGTAATGTATAAAACAGATGGTCTCTTCCCTAATATTAGAGTCTAAAGTAGATTTCACTAACTCAGATTCTTTCAGGAACATTGGAATATCTGAGAATACATGGTAGGGAGGGCATTGTGCAATCTGTAGCCAATTCCAAGGATATTCCCATTCAAATTAAGACAAGAGATCTGCAGGTTATGGATGCTCTCTCTTTTAATACAAAATTCTCTGTAGTAGGAATTGTTGCATATTCTTTACCCAACTATCAGTTGTCAGTTCCATTTTTAGGTTTATACAGTTTAGTTTACCCAATCAATCTTGAAAACATGCCCTATTAACTGTTGTGCCTTAGGTTTTGAGTATTTTCAGCTGTTTCATTCATGACTTAATAAAGTCAAACCAGCCCTTGCAACTTATTAGACTTCATAATGTTTTATATAACAGATATGGATCATACAGGATAGAGTCTTATTAAAATATAATTTTAAAAAGTATAGATCTCTTTAAGCCTTATTCCCAGCTTCCAGTGTTCTTTGTAGTTTTAGAGACAGATTGTGGTATCTTTTATATAGTTTTTGTTTTTGTTTTTTTCTTTTTATTCAAAAGAAAGAGGGATAACAGATAAACTTTTATATTCATTTTATTTTATTTAATCTGAAGTTTATGTATTTGTTTATAATATTATTCCATCAAAAGATTGGATATAAATTGTTTTGGCAATGAACTCTGCCTCCATGATACATGATACATATTTTAGCAACTTACCTGATGTGAATATACCACATGTTCAAATAATTAATCAAGGAGAATAGAGGAATTTTACTTTTCCAGTGATGATGATGATAGTTTTTCCTACATTATGTGGCTCTGAATAAGACACTATTGGGAGGTTGGAGCTATGAGAGAAGAGACTTAGGTTTCGTAGGAAGAAGAGGTATGTTTATTATACTGTCAACAAGGTCTGGTGCTAAAGAAGACTATGCCTAGCAAACAAAAACTTTTGGGGGGGGTCGCTTATTTTCACAGAATTTGTGTTTGATAACAAGCCTGATGTATTTTCCCATCAAGGAATGTATTATGGTCAAATCATTTGATCATTAATCTCTGCAAATGACTAACTTGGTTAACTTTTCATGTGATGTTTGCCGCTACCATCCTAAAATTCTTTGCCAAAAAGGTATAAAGTAAACGTATTTCACTGTTTCTGTTCTATTCGCAATTACTTGGCTTCATGCAAACCTCATCATTGAAATCTTTTTTAGCTGGGAAAATTATGTTATATTTATATGAAAAGGGAAATTTTTTTTTTACCTCCTTCCACCGAGTTGAATAGAAATTGCATCTGAAGCTATATAAAAAATAAAGTTAAAGCAGTCACTACACTGGCCTAAACTGGTGGACAGATCTTCCGAGTACAGAATGTCTGCATTAGAAGTATAGTATTTTATCATTCTTTTTTCCCTTTCCACCTTAAATCTGTGTGTGTTCTTTTTTCCAACAATTTTACTGTGCATTCTCCATCCATTAAAATGTTTTGTGGAAATTCTGTACTCTAGGGAGCATTGGTAGTTGATAATAACTTTCCACAATTATCTTTTGTGATATAAGTGAGAACATGGGTGCCATGACGTTGTGTTTTAGAATTTCTTAGAACTTCCCCCTGAAAAGATGTGACTCTAACCTTTAAGATGATACTGTATTTCAACAAGGTATGCAGTTTGACTGTAAAAGGAGAGTCAAGCAGCCCTGAAAGCTCCAGTCTTCAGAGACCAGTCAGAAGTCAAAAGACCTATGGGCTATGTTTTAGCTAATTCTAAAAGAGGGTAGTTTCAGAAAGTAATATAAGTTTGCATGGAATAATCACTAAATTCTTTAACTTGCTGCGACTACAGCCCCAAACATCTGTTTTGGTGACTCCTTGCTACCTTACAAATCATTCTTAAACGTAGTGGCTTAAAATATTTATTTTGCTCAGGAGTCTGTGATTTGGAAAGGTTCATTTGGCATAGTGTGTCTTTGGTACACTTTGTGTCAGTTGTGTGGTTCAAAAGGAGGGGCTAGAATCATCTGAAGGCTTGCCCAAGCCCACGTTTGGTGGTGCAGGCTGGCTGAGATAACAAGTGGGGGTCTTGGTCAGAGCACTGACATGTGGCCTTTCCTTGTTGCCTGGGTTTCCTCACAGTATGGTAGCTGGGTTATAAGGGAGAGGTGGGAAGAGAGAGATAGAGAGGAAAAAGGGAGGTTGGAGAGACAGAGACAGGATGAGCCTATGTCTATATTGCCTTTTATAACTTTCAGAAGTCACATGGTATTATTTCCAAGACATTTTGTTCCTTGATACAAAGCCCTACTCAATTTAAGCTGGAAGGGATATTATCTCTGTTTCTGGGTGCATGACTGGCAAGGTCCTGGAAGGTCATGTAGGATTGGAAATATTGCTGTGGCCATTTATAAAAAAAATACAGTCTGCCACAACAGTTTGCTTGATTACCTGTGTTCTCTTATCTCTGGCCTCAGAATAAGTGATTGGGATGAGTGAGGTACCAACATTCACTAGTTAAGTGTAGAAGGTAGAATATCAGGATACAGATTGAAATACTTGTCTATGTTCCTTTACACTTTATTTGTGATTTTATTTCTTTCTGGAATTCTGCCTTTGTTTGTCCTTAGGAGGCAGAGCTAAAATTGTGAAAAACAGGATTTTATGTTATGCCACCTTTATTGAAAGGTGCTGTGATGTATTGCATCTGAATGACCAGTGTTCACATTTCAGTTCCCTTACTTTCTAACTGTGTGACATTGGGACAGTTACTTAGCTTCTCTGAGGTCACACATTTACAAAGTTAATGTGATGATACTTTTCATAGAGAGTTCGTTTGTAAAATAGAGATATGATATGTAAAGGGACAGCTCAGTGACTGGGAGGTCCTGGGGTCTTAGCTATTATCATTAGGCAGGTTGATGAAAATGTGTGATTTAGGATGTTAAATTGATTGTGACCAGAATGATAGATTAAAAAACCAGTTTGGGATATGTAGATATTTTGAAGCTAGAACCAATGTAGGAGCCTGTGACTGGAAGGATTTTGAATAGAGGAAAACCTATGAAGGGATTCAGGAAGAGTATGTCTCCTTTTTGAAAGGTACATCATTCTTTATATGCTGTTTATCAACTTTTCACTGAGATGATGTTTCAAATTTATTAAAATAATTAGCAGTTAGTTAAGGTATTATATTAAATGTCCTAATATTGTAGTTCGAAATGTTGTATATTTAGTGAAAATTGTTACTTTTTTCCTACTTCTGTTTTCATTTATTTTTTGAAGTTTATTTATTTATTTTGACAGAGAGAGAAAGAGAGAGCATGAGCCAGGGAAGGGCAGAGAGAGGGAAAGAGAGAATCCCAAACAGGCTCCATGCTATCAGCACAGAGCCTGACGTGGGGCTCAATCCCATAAACCACAGAACATGACCTGAGCTGAAATCAAGAGTTGGACGCTTAACAGACTGAACCACCCAGGTGCCATTTATCTTTCTAGTTGTAAAAGTAATACATATATGTTACAGAAAAGAAGCTGAGGAAATAAATCACCCATGATCCCATTATCCAGAGGCAGAACGTTAATATTTTGGCATATTTCCTTTCATTAATAAAAATTCTTTTTTCAAGTATAGGCTCCATGCCCAACCTGAGACTTGAACTTATGACCCTGAGATCGAGAGTTGCCTGCTCTACTGACTGAGCCAGCCAGGTGCTCCTCAGTCTTTTTTCTTTGAAATTTTATAGTGTTCCATAGTTAAAAACATAGAATTTATGATTTTATAATCTTCCTTTTTAATTTAATTTTATATCATAACGATTTCCCACAAATCATTAAAATTTCATCTGTCATTTGGATGTATCATTATTTATTATTTATCATAATTTATTATTTATTTCTGGATTTTTTTCTAAAATGTATATAATGTGATGAATATATTTGTGAATGATTGTTATCATTGTTTTGATTTTTTTCCATAGGATGTATCACTAGAAAAAAAAATTACTGTAGCTAAGGGTATCAATATTTTTAAGATCTTAGTTTATGTGTTAAAATTGCTTTCCAGGGGTACCTGGCTGACTCAGTCCATGGAGCGTACGACTCTTGATCTTGGGGTTGTGGGCTCAAGCCCCATGTTGGGTGTGGAGATTACTTAAAAATAAAATCTTAAAAAAAATTGTTTTCCATAAAGTTTTACCGTTTTATATCCCCACTGAAATGAGAATAGCAGCAATGATCATTTTATAAATAAAGTTGGTGAATTTGATAGTTAAAAGATATCATTTGTAAAATTTGCATCTATTCTGTATTTGTTAGATTAAAACTTCCTTTCTAATATTTTGTATTTGTTTTTCATTTTAATTTGCATAGATTTTCTATATAATATGGATACAACCTTTTTATGTTATTTATGTAGGTTTGGAGAAATTTTACCATTCATTTTGTGTTCCTCTAAACAGCTTAAAATTTATTCTTATCATTTCATGCAAAAGACATACTACAGTGAAACTAACCTAAATCATACAGTTATTATTATTTCCATTATTTCCACAGTACTTACTTTTAGTGTTCTTAATTTACATGGTATCTTATTTTTAGAGTGTGCTGTTCATTTAAAGTGGATTTGTATCCATTTACTCTTTTTTTTCAAAATTACTTTTTGATAAAAGTTCCTCAATTAGAGAGTTTCAGCAACAATGGAAAATTTTTTCATTCGTCCAAAATATATCCATTTAGTCTTTTAAATTATGATTGTCAAACCTCAAATAAGTTTATATTTTGGTTATTGTGAAGGGTTTTTTTTCATAAGTAGTACTGTTTTTCCCACAGGCAAATTTTATTAATTCTAATGGAGTGTTTTTGTAGATTGTGGGTGATACCAAAGTTAATCAGATTATAAAAGTTAAGGTTCTTTTCTTTCCGTTTAAAAAATTTTTTCAAGTGTAAATTTACAAAACATATAAAAAAGTATGGAGAGCATTACTGTGTAATCCTCTCCTAGAACTCTCAAATCTGAACCTTTTTGCCATGTTTACTTCTGTTTTTTACTTTCTAATTCTTCAAGAAATAGAATTTTATAGACAGAGAGTAAGGTCTCTGTCTTTCTCTGGTGCTAATTCCTAATTCCTCTCCTTTCCCAGGTCTCAGAGATCACAGGTATTCTGAATTGGGTGTTTCCATTGTCCTGCTTGTTTTTATGCTTTTATTTAATACATATGCATTTATGACAGAATCTTATGTAAATGATATCTATACTGTCCTTTTTCATCTTGCTCTTTTTTGCCCAAATTTTGTTTTTAAACTCATGTTGGTTGATAGATGTTGCTGTAGTTCAGTCACTCTCGGAATGTGGTCCTCAACCAGCAACTTCAGCATCATTTGGGAACTTGTTAGAAATACAAAATACTATGAACTAGGTGGCTTAAACAACAGAAATTCATTTTCTTGCAGTTCTCAGGGCTGGAGATCCAAGATCAAGGTGTCAGTAGATTTACTTTGTTCTGAAGTCTCCTTGGCTTGTGGATGATCACCTTTGTGCTGGCTACCTTATATGTTTTCTCCTCACACGGTATGTGGACATCTCTTGTGTCTCTCCATGTGTCCAAATTCCCTCTTCTTATAAGGGCATTAGTTATTACGTTAGGGCCCACCCTTAGGGTTTCATTTTAATCTAATCATGTTTTTAGAGGCCCTGTTTACAAATATGGTCACATTCTGAGGTACTGGAGGAGAAGGCTTCCAGATACGAATTTTGGGGGAACACAATTTCTCCCCATAGCACCACTGCTATAGTTCAGTGATTTTTACGATTGTATTATATTCAATTGTATGATTATACCCCTATTTCTCTCTTTTAATAGACCTTTAGATTATTTTCCATTTCTCCCACTATGTCAGTTCTACTATATCAGTTTATTTTTTGCATAGTTGCTTTTTTTTTGTTTTTATTTATTTTTGATATGGTATCTGTGTAGACTTCAAGTGTCTGATGTCAGTTGAATTAAAACAAACAAAAAGAAAATCATGAACTGTCCTTTGTTTAACGGAAGGCTACAATCTATAAGCTGTTAATTTTGCTGGCATGTTATTTTGAATGGTGGTGGTTTTATTTTATGAGACTGGATTTTCCATGTTGTCCAGCACATGTGGTTTTGGATTGTATTTTGAGTTAACGACACAAGCTACTATTTCCATATATGGGTGGGTCTGTCATAATGATACTAAATAAATAAGTTTATTTCTCTCTTTGTAAATAAAAGAGAACAGTGACTCCATCATTGTGTATGTACTGTCTTGGGTTTTCTTGACCTTTTGCAGCTCATTATTATCATCTGGGAATATACTGAATTCCCATTGTTGTTAACTGCGTATGCTGCTAAGAGTAATAGCGTTTATTTGGAAAATATTTGTTAGTGTAATTTCACTGAAAGTTGGGCTTACTTTTTATCAAAAGGTAAAGTTTTGTACCAGGCTAGGGCAACATTTTCTCTTTATGCTGGGTTCCACATGTTAGTTACATAATTTATAATGTTATTCCCTTTGTTCAAATTTTATTCCCTTTCTTCTATTGCCACACCCCACCTCATAACTTCTAACAAAGGGATATTATATGTGTCATTGATAGTTTTAAAAATCTACTGGATTCATGGAAGATCCATTGATTACCTGGGTGTAGACGATATACTCTCCTTGTGTCTTCCACCTTGCCAACCCTTTGGCTATTTTCCAGCTTATTAATTATATCTCCAGTATGAGGACACACTGTACCAAAGAGGAGATAAACACCATCTTTCTAATTGTTGCTAGTTATTCTTTGCTGGCTGAACTTGGTATAGAAAAAGAAGTTTTAAGACTTATATTGAAAACTATAAGACATTCATGAAAGAAAATGAAGGGGACATAAGCAAAGGAAAAGATGTTCCATGTTCATGGGTTGAAAGAATGAATATTGGTAAAATGTCCATACTAACCCAAGTAATACACAGATTCAGTGCAATCCCTGTCAAAATTCCAGTGGTATTTTTCACAGAAATAGAACAAACAATCCTAAAATTTGTATGGAACCATAAGATTCAGAATAGCCAAAGAAATCTTGAGAAAGAAACAAAGCTGGAAACATCATGCTCTCTGATTTGAAACTATATTACAAAGCTATAGTAATTAAATCAGTATGGTTTTGGCATAAAAACAGACACATCAATCAATGGAACAGAATAAAGAGCCCAGAAATAAACCCACACATATGTGGTCAATTAATTTAGGTCAGAAGAGCCAAAAATAGATAATGGGTAAAGGACAGTCTCTTCAATAAATGGTGTTGGGAAAATTAGATGCCCATATGCAGAAAATGAAACTGGACCACTGTCTTACACCGTATACAAAAAGTAACTCAAAATGGATTGAAGACTTAAATGTAAGACCTGAAACTATAAAACTCCTAAAAGAAGACATAGGTGGTAAGCTCCTTGACATATGTATTAGTATTGGTTTTTTGAATCTGATGCCAAAAGCAAAAGCAGTGGAAGCAAAAATAAACAAACAGAACTACGCCAAACTAAAAAGCTTCTCGATAGCGGAGGAAACCATCAACGAAACAAAAAGGGAACCTACTAAATGAGAAAATATTTGCAAATTGTATATCTTTTAAGGGGCTAATATTCAAAATATATAAAGAACTACAACTCAATAGCAAAAAACCCCAAACAATCTGGTTAAAAAATGGGCAAAAGATCCGGATAGATATTTTCCTAGAAAAGAATAAAGATAGCCAATGGGTACATAAAAAGATGCTCTACTTCATTGGTTTTAGTCTGGGAAGTGCAAATCACAACCACAAAGAGACCTGTTAGTAAGGCTATAATCAAAAAGACTAGAATAACAAGTGTTGGTGAGGATGTAGAGAAAAGGGAGGATGTGTGCTATTTGTGGGAATGTAAATTGGTGCAGCCACTATGGAAACCAGTATGGAGGTTCACATGTTTGAACTGTGCGGGTCCATTTATACATGGATTTTTTACACTACAGTTCTGTAAATGTATTTTCTTTTTCTTAGATTTTCTTATTAACACTTCCTTGTCTCTTGCTTTGTTGTAAAAATACAGTATATAATACATATAACATACAAAAAAATGTGTTACAGTCAAGTAACACACGTTATAGGTAAGGCTTCCAGTTACCTATAGTAGGCTACAGTTAAGTGTCGGGAGAGTCAAAAGTTATAGGAAGGATCAGTGCTTCCCACCCCTAGGTTGTTCAAGGGTCAGCTGTACCTTATGATCTAGCAACTCCACTTCTGGAGTTCTCCACTATCCAAGTTCTTCTGGAGTTCTCCACTATCCAAGCCAAACAAAAACACTAACTTGAAAAAAAATACGTATCTCCATGCAATATATATATGCACCCGCATTTTTATTGAATTATTATTTATAATAGCCAAGACATGCAAACAACCTAAGTGTCCATTGATGGAAGAATGATGCACACACACATTGTGTGTACGATGGAATATTATTCAGCTGTAAAAAAACAAGACTCTTGTCATTTGCCTCAACATGGATGCATCTCAAGGGTATTACACTAAATAAGTCACACAGAGGAAAAAAAAATACCGTATGATCTCTTATATGTGGAATTTGTCGATCTATCTGTTTGTCCGCAAACAAAACCAAGCTCATAGGTACAGAGAACATATTGGTGGTTGCCAGAGGCATGGGGAGCCTGAATTTGACTTGTAGTATAGTCTTTGGTCGAGTTCTTACTCTCTTGACATCTCATTTTCTTCTGTTGTAAAATGAAGATAACACCTACTGTGCATTTCTTACTGGGATGGATGTTTAAGGGATTAAATGAAGTAATGTATATGCACTTTAAACATAATAGGCACTCAGTAAATGGTAGCTGGATGCTATTATCATTATAATCATTATCATCTAGTTATTTCTGTATTTGAACATCACACTTGACTCTACAGGGCATACTATATTAATGGTCGAGGTGACACTTTTCAGGAATTGCTTTCCCGGCTCTGTGATGATTCCATCTCGGAGGATAATTTAATTAGCCCTTGCCTGCTGAGTACCATGGCTGTGGCAGTCAGTAAGAGAAATGTGGTATCCAAAGAGCCAGGACTTAGGAGTCAGGCAGATCTTGATCTGTCATTACTCCAGAAGTCACTAGCTGTGCATCTTGGGCAAGATGCTTAACTTTTTTCTTCCATTTTGTCATCAGTAAGAAAAGGTTTATAACACCTACCTTGAAGTCTTATTTTGAATGGGGTTCAGGGAGTGTTGTTATTGTGGGGATTAAATGAGGATATATGTAAAGTAATTGGCCCATAATAGTCACATGTTTATTTATTTTTGAGAGAGAGCATGCAAGTGAGGGGAGGGACAGAAAAAGAGGGAGTCAGAGAATCTGAAGCAAGCTCCTCTCTGTCAGCGCAAAGACCAGTGTGGAGTTCGAACCCACAAATGGTGAGATCATGACATTAAGTCGAAGTCGGTTGCTCAACTGGTGGAGCCATCCAGGTGCCCCTCATAGTAATTTTTGCAGCAAATACTTCACCCATTATAGGGTTTTAGTGTCTGCCTTATCCTTAATGTATGTTGAGATTTCTTCCCTTCTCTATACTTAGAGGCCAACAGGCTAGACCAAGGGGGTAAGTAGTCACTTAGCTTGCTTATACTATTGGAAAAGGAATAAGTTAACAAAACCAAGTTTATCTAATGGGTCTTAGTTCCTTTGCCTAAATATAGATTTATTTTGTGTTTGTGAAAATATCATATATTTTTTACTGTGATTATATATATATATATATATATATATATATATATATATATCAATCATAAAATTTACCATTTTAACCATTTTTAAGTATATAGTTGAACAGCATTAAGTACTTTCTTATTGTACATCCATATTGTTAAGCAACCATAGGCCTGTATTTTAAAGCCTAGTTTTGGTATTGTATTTAAAATTTACTTTATGTGTTTTGTTTGCTTGGCTCACATATTGGTAAGGACTCTTAGTGGCGGACAACAGAATCATTAAAGCTGATTTAAGCAGCAGAGGATTTATTAAGTTGTCATAGTTAGTTTGTAGATTCTTTGAGGGAACAGAAGGAAAAGACTTTGGGCAGAGTTTCCAGGAACAACTCCTGGAACCACACTTTTTATGTGGTTTGCTAAGGGAGCCGTAGCTGACTGATTTCAGAACCAGGTTGCCTCTTTCAAGTTTGGAAGCTAGTGACTGAGGAGTCTTGGCTTTTGCTGCTGTCTCGTCCATCATCATTGCTGGATGGACTGACGTGCCCGTGCTTAGTTGCCTCCTCTCCTTGTTTTCTTTATCTTTCTGGTCTCCTAAGAGTGTCCCTGCTGGGGAAACTAAGGCACATGCAGATCTCTTAATTGCAAGGGAGTCTAGGAAAAGGACCCTTTAGCTTTCTGGCCACTATTGTGTTGTAAGACATACTAGAATGGGGTTGCATGAGTGTTAAAAATAAATCTGCTGTATCTGCCATAGCTCTTTCAAAAAGGAAAAGGCTAGGGGACATATTAACTTTGTACCTTTGTTTTCTTAAAATAAATTAGACTTGCAGGACAGGAAGTAAAAATGTCAATCCAGCAATGTTGATACAGGATAAATTCTTTTTTTAAAATTTTTTAAAATGTTTTATTTATTTCTGAGACAGAGAGAGACAGAGCATGAACAGGGGAGGGGCACAGAGAGAGGGAGACACAGAATCCGAAGCAGGCTCCAGGCTCTGAGCTGTCAGCACAGAGCTCGACGTGGGACTCGAACTCACGGACCATGAGATCATGACCTGAGCCGAAGTCGGATGCTTAACCAACTGAGCCACCCAGGTGCCCCATATACAGGATAAATTCTGTATTACAAAAAAAAAATATTTTGGGGGTGAAGCCCAATTTTTAAAGCATTGTAAAACTCCAAATGGACTCTGTGTTTATCTAGCTGAGAGTAATAAATAAATTTCTTGGTTTTTTTTTGTGTGTGTGTGTGTGTTTTGAGAATGTTATGTCACTCTGTCTTTTTTAACTTCATGCTTTGGCATTAGAGTCTATGGGTATAATGATAACATTCCTTCTAGCCTACTGTGTTTGCTTATTTTTGCCAATGGAAAAAAAGTGCTCTAAATTTTAGACCAGTGCTCTAAATCCTATGGAGCATCAGCTCTCAAACTTGACTGATCACCAGAATTCCTTGGGAACTTAAGTAATTAACAAAAACGAGAACAATGAGGAAAAAATGATGTCTTTAGGTATTTTAGACACATAGAAACAGAATTTGTGTGCATGTGTGTGTATGTGTCTAGAGTATATGTGGAATCTGTATTTAATTTTTTAAATTCTTATAGCAGGAATTCATATTTTGGGACTCATGGGGAACTCTCTGAAATTATGTATAATATTTTATATACAACCACACCTTTCTGGAGGAGATTTGTAGTTTTTATCAGAATTCCAGATGGTCTTGGGGCCTGGTAAAATGTCATTAACAGCTGGCCGTGGCCAAAGGCTTGTATAGATATGTGGGTCAGAGAAGATTGTTGAGCTGGAGAGGTCAGGATGGATTCCTTCAGTTAATTAAGCTCGCCTGTGGACATAGGGCTGTTAGGACTGAGCACTGGGCAGAACTTGGCGGGGTGGTGATCGTGCTCTTTCATTGGTGGGCGCAGAACAGGGGAGCTGTAACTGGGAACTGGCCCGAAGCACTAATAGACCAGGGTCATTAGAATGTCTGACCTGTAATTGGACAGTGAGAATCTAGTCTAGACAAAGTCAAAGTTTGGATCAGATGGAGCGGGTCAGATTTGAAGTCTAGGTAGACAGGCCAAGCTCACTTATGAGTAAGAAGGTTTAGGCAGTGGCACACTGGCATTCAGGCAAGGCCTAAAGGAATGGGCCGACAATGCAATTTTAAGCTTCTCATGGTGAGTTTTCCCAAAGAGACTGGGGTCAACATCTACCTAACAAGAATGCTATATGAAGAGTTCTTGCATTTGGTGGAAGGGTTATCCATGATCCCTACCAACTCTAGAATTCTGTGATTTCAAATTCAGTAATTCCTTTTCCAACAAATAGGGTGTACTCTACTAATTTATGTCTATGTCAGAAATTCATCCCTGGAGCCACAACTGTTGTGTTCTAGAATTTGGTATGTGTTCTAGATTATCACAGATTTACTCCCTAGAAGACTGAGGATACTTCAGGCCTTCTCAACCTGAGCCCTTTTCCCTGTTCTGCCTGCTGGTGTTGATTGGACCCTTTGGGTCCTGAGATAATGGTCAGGTGGTCCTGTAAAAGATTTGTTCTTGAACCAGTGCTTCTGCCTTCTCTTTCCTGTTTGCTACTATTGCAGCTCAGAGGAGACTAGAATTCCTCATGCCCCTTTTGTTCTTAGCCTGACTTATTAAAAGGAGTCCTATCCACAGAGGATGTTCTGGTTTATGTATGTGTTGAAATAACATCTTAGGAAGGGATCTCCTGGAGAAGTTTTCTAGAAAAAGTTGAGAATGCATTTATCTTTATCTAATTGATCATTTCCTGTAATGGCTGTCCTTACAGGCCTTTTTGTTTTTTGATTAGCTTTTTGTTAATTATTTAATTTCAGCATTCCTGTTTTATAAGAAAACTTTACATATGATGAGTTTAACCAGACATGTGATGAAAGTGTTTCAGCTTCCTGAAAAGTCAGGCACGTGAATACTGGTTTATGTATCAATTTTGTAGGTTTATAAAATTTCTGATGATTGCTTCTGTGTTCCATTGTTTCTTTTTTTTTTTTTTTTTTTTTTTTGTATCTTTTTAAAGTTGTTACTAAGAATTCTGGCTGTCATTATTTTCTACCAGTCAGATATTTGAATTGATTATATTCACAATATAAAAGGATAATGCTAAGTTTGTGGTTTCTTTTTTTCTCTTTTTTCTTTTCTTTTTCTTTTCTTTTCTCTCCTTTTCTCTCCTTTTCTCTCCTTCCCTTCCCTTCCCTTCCCTTCCCTTCCCTTCCCTTCCCTTCCCTTCCCTTCCCTTCCCTTCCCTTCCCTTCCCTTCCCTTTTCTTTTCTTTTCTTTTCTTTTTTCTTTTCTTTTCTTTTCTTTTCTTTTCTTTTCTTTTCTTTTCTTTTCTTTTCTTTTCTTTTCTTTTCTCTCCTTTCCTTTCCTTTCCTTTCCTTTCCTTTCCTTTCCTTTCCTTTCCTTTTCTATTTTAATTCCAGGATAGTTAACATACAGTGTTATATTAGTTTCAGGTGTACAATATAGTGATTCATCACTTCCATCCATTACCCCATGCTCATCGTGACAAGTGCACTGCTTAATCCCCATTCCCTATTTCACCAATTCCTCCACCTACCTCCCCTCTGGTAACTATCAATTTGTTGTCTGTAGTTAAGCATTGTTTCTTGGTTTGTCTCTCCCTTTCTTTTTGTTCCTTTGCCTTTTTGTTTTGTTTCTTAAATTCCACAGATGAGTGAAATCTTACGGTGTTTTTTTTTTCTCTGACTTATTTTGTTTAGTGTTATACTCTCCAGCTGCATCCTTGTCATTTCAAATGGCAAGATTTCATTATTACTATTATTTTTTAATGTTTTTATTTATTTTTGAGACAGAGAGAGACAGAGCATGAGCAGGGGAGGGGCAGAGAGAGAGGGAGACAGGATCTGAAGCAGGTTCCAGGCTCTCAGCTGTCAGCACAGATCCCGACGTGGGGCTCGAACTCACGGACTGTGAGATCATGACCTGAGCTGCAGTCGGATGCTTCACCGACTGAGCCACTCAGGCACCCCAAGATTTCATTATTTTTTATGGCTGAATAATATTCTATTGTGTATAAATTCCACATCTTTTTTATCCGTTCATCTATTGATAGATACTTGGGCTGCTTTCATAATTTGCCTATTGTAACTAATGCTGCTGTAAACATAGGCGTGCATGTATCCCTTTGAATTCATGTTTTTGTATTTTTGGGTAAATACCCAGTAGTGTAGTGACTGACTGGATCTTAGGCCTGCCCTATTTCTAACTTTTTGAGGAACCTCCATACTGTTTTCCACAGTGGCTGCACCAGTTTGCATTCTCACCAATAATGCCAAGAGTGTTCCTTTTTCTCCACATCCTCACCAACACTTGTTTTTTTTGTGTGTGTTTTTGATTTTAGCTATTCTGAGAGGTATGAGGTAATACCTCATTGTGGTTTTGATTTTCATTTCCCTGATAATGAATAATGTTGAGCATCTTTTCACGTGTTTGTTGGCGATCTGGGTGTCATCTTTGGAGAAATGTCTGTTCATGTCTTCTGCCCATTTTTAATTTGATTATTCGATTTTTTGGGTGTTGACTTCTATAAGTTCTTTAGATATCTTAGATGAGTCATTTGCAAATATCTTCTCCCATTCCATAGATTGCCTTTTAGTTTTGTTAATTGTTTCCTCCTCTGTACAAAAGCTTGTTGTTTTGATGTGTTCCCAATAGTTTACTTTGCTTTGGTTTCCCTTGCCTCAGGAGACATATCTAGAAAAATGTTGCTACTGTCAGTGTCAGAGACATTACTGTCTGTGTTCTTCTTTAGGATTTTTATGGTTTCAGGTCTCACCTTTAGGTCTATAATTCATTTTGAGTTTATTTTTGTTTGGTATAAGGAAGTGGTCCAGTTTCATTCTTTTGCATGTAACTGACTAGTTTTCCCAACACCATTTGTTGAAGAGGCTGTCCTTTTCCCACTGGATATTCTTTCCTGATTTGTGAGAGATTAATTGACCATATAATTGTGGATTTATCTGGGCTTTCTCTTCTGTTCCATTGATCAATGTGTTTATTTTGTGCCAGTGCCATACTGTTTTGATTACTATAGCTTTGAAATATAACTTGAAATATGGACTTGTGATACCTCCAGCTTTGCTTTTCTTTTTGAAAATTTCCCTGGCTATTTGGTATATAAATTTTAGGATTGTTCTAGTTCTCTGAAAAATGCTGTTAGTATTTTGATAGGGATTGCATTAAACGTGTAGATTGCTTTGGGTGGTATAGACATTTTAAAAATATTTGTTCTTCCAATCCATGAGCATGGAATGTCTTACCATTTCTTTGTATTGTCTTTGGTTTCTTTCATCAATGTTTTATAGTTCTCAGAGTATTGATCTTTCATCTCCTTGGTGAAATTTATTTCTAGGTATCTTACTATTTTTTGGTGCAGTTGTAAATGGGATTATTTCCTTAATTTCTCCTTCTGCTGCTTCATTATTAGTGTATAGAAATGCAACAGATTTCTGCATATTGATTTTGTATCCTGTGACTTTACTGAATTCATTTATCAGTTCTGACACTTTTTTTGGTAGAGTCAGGTTTTCTATATAGAGTATCAGTCATCTGCAAATAGTGGCAGTTTTATTCCTTCCTTACCAGTTTGGTTGCCTTTTATTTCTTTTTGTTTTCTTTTTTTTTTTTTTTTAATATTTTATTTCTTTTTTTATTTTTATTTTTTTTATTTTTGGGACAGAGAGAGACAGAGCATGAACGGGGGAGGGGCAGAGAGAGAGGGAGACACAGAATCGGAAACAGGCTCCAGGCTCTGAGCCATCGGCCCAGAGCCTGACGCGGGGCTCGAACTCACGGACCGCGAGATCGTGACCTGGCTGAAGTCGGACGCTTAACCGACTGCGCCACCCAGGCGCCCCTCTTTTTGTTTTCTGATTGCTGTGGCTAGGACTTCCAATACCATGTTGAATAAAAGTGGAGAGAGTGAACAGTCTTGTCTTTTTCCTGACCTTATTGGGAAGCTCTCCGTTTTTCCCCATTGAGTATGATGTTTGCTATGAGTTTTTCATATATGGCCTTTACTATGTTGCAGTATGTTCCCTCTATACCTACTTTGTTGAGGGTTTTTATTATGAATGGATGTTGTACTTTGTCAAATGCTTTGTCTGAGTCTATTAAAATGGTCATATTGTTTTTATCCTTTGTCTTATTGATGTGATGTTATCATGTTGATTGATTTGCAAACATTGAACTACCCTTGCATCCTCAGAATAAATGTCACTTGATTGTGGTGATGAGGTGTTTTTGTTTGTTTGTTTTTATATTGTCGGATTTGGTTTGCAGTATTTTGTTGAAGATTTTTGCATCCATGTTCATCTGAGATATTAGCCTTTAGTTCTCTTTTTTTTGTGTGATGTCTTTATCTGGTTTTAATAATTAGGGTGATACTAGCTTCTAGAACGAATTTGAAAGTTTTCCTTCTATTTTTTATTTTATTTTATTTTTTTATTTTAGAGAGAATGAGAGTGCAAGCAGGGGAGAGGGGCAGAGCAAGAGAGAAAGAATCTTAAGCAGGCTCCATGCTCAGAGTGGACCCTGGCAGGGGGCTTGACCTCACAGCACTGGGATCATGACTTGAGCCAAAATCAAGGTTGTACCCTCAACTGACTGAGCCACACACGTTCCCCTCCTTCTTCTATTTTTCTGGAATAGATTGATAAGCATAGGTATTAACTCTTTGCCTGTGAAGCCATCTGGTCTTGGACTTCTGTTTATTGGGAGTGTTTTGAGTAACTGATTTAATCTCCTTGCTAGTTATTGGTCTGTTCAAATTTTCTATTTCTTCCTGTTTCAGTTTTGGTAGGTTATATGTTTCTAGGAATTTATCCATTTCTTCTAGGTTGTCCAATTTGTTGGAATGTAGATTTTCATATTTCATGTTGTTGGTTGTTAGTTTTTATTTGTGATTTTGTTTATCTGAGTCCTTTCGCTCTCTCTCTCTCTGTCTCTCTCTTCTGGATGAGTCTGGCTAGAGGTTTATCAATTTTGTTTATCTTTTCAAAGAACCAGCTCTTGGTTTCATTTGTCTGTTTTCTTCATTTTTTAACTTTTTGTGTAATTTATTTCTGCTATAATCTTTATTATTTCCTTCTTTCTACTGGCTTAGGGTTTGGGTGTTTTTGTTTTATGTTTTTTTTTTCCTTTAGGTATAAACTTAGATTGTTTATTTGAGATTTTTCTTGCTTCTTGATGTAGGCCTATATTGCTATAAACTTCCTTCTTAGAACTGCTTTTACTGCATCCCAAAGGTTTTGGGCCATTGTGTTTTTAATTTTGTTTGTTTCCACGTATTTTTGATTTCCTCTTTAATTTCTTGATAGATGCATTCATATATTAGTAGCATGTTATGTAACTTCCATGTATTTGTGGTCTTTCCAGATTTTTTTTCTTGTAGTTGATTTCGAATTTCATAGGATTGTGGTCAGAAAAGATTCATGGTACGACTTCAGTATTTTTGAATTTGTTGAGACTTGTTTTGTGGCCTAATATGCGATTTGTTCTGGAGAATGTTCTATGTGGACTTGAATAGAATATGTATTCTGCTGTTTTAGGATAGAATGTTCTATATATATCTGTTAAATACATCTGGTCCAGTGTGTCATTCAGAGCCATTATTTCCTTGTTGATTTTCTGTTTGGAAGATCTGTCCATTGATATAAGTGGGTGTTAAAGTCCCCTACTATTATTACCTTGCTATTGATTAGTTCCTTTATGTTTGTTATTAACTGTTTTATGTATTTGGGTGCTTTCATGTTGAGTGCATAAATATTTATAGTTGTTATATCTTCTTGTTGGATTGTCCCCTTATTATATAGTGTCCTTCTTGTCTCTTTTTACAGACTTTGTTTTAAAGTTTATTTTGTCTGATATAACTGTTGCTACTCTCATTTTCTTTTGGCATCTATTTTCATGCTACATGTTTTTCCATCCCCTCACTTTCAATCTGCAGGTGTCTTTAGGTCTGAAATGAGTCTCTTATAGACAGCATATACATAAGCTTGTTTTTCAATTCACTCTGTCACCCAATCCAGTTGAATGTCATACTGTTGTCAGATGTTAGAACCTTCTATATGTTTATGTAGCTAGCATGGGTATTTTAAAGTTCAAAGAATTAAGTAGTGGAATTGTGGTTTTAATGCAAGTTTCTATGCTCTAAATGTATATACATATATTATGTATTATATATATATACACACACACACACATATACATTATATTTATGTATCTACATACACACACACATACACACATATATACATATATTGTAGATTTCTGTTTTCCTCACTCTTAAAATTTGCATTCGTAACATTTCTGGTGGTATGGTTTGCCTTGTGAAGAACCAATAGAGCTGATACTATGTCAGTAAAACTGTCTCATAGGTATGATTCAAACAGTTTTATTAGCAACATATGGGGCATGAAGGAGCCACAGAGGGGAATTTGGAGTGTGAGGGTGCTGGTCTGTCTTTTTTGGCATGTAATTATATCAATCCTCATGCATGGTGTTATTTGTTGCTGCCTAGGGAATATAGAAAAATATCTTCTAATGTGGTGAAAGAAAAAAAATCAGAATAAATTATAATTGTTGAGTTTATAGGGAATTTATAGGGAGTTATAAGGATGTATTTTTTCTCCAACCTAAATTTTGTTTGGTATTTGAAATTTTATTCAGTTAGTCTTTTAAATTAAAACCCAGTTTTTCAATAATTTGAATTTTTGGATCACTGCTATATAATAGATGCCTAACTGAGTTTCATAAATGGGAAGAAATTTGTTTCTTTTTCCCTATTGTGACAATGCATGGTTCTGTTTAATTAGCTTTGCTAAATATTTATTAATTTCCTTTAGAGGTATTTGTAGCATTTAAATGATTACAGTATGCTGATTACTTTGGTAGATGCTACACAGAGGACAATATCAGACACAGCCTGTGGGCTTATGGAGCTTAATTCTATAAAAGCAATCACATGTAGATGATGTTTTAAATAGTCAATGATGGGAATGATAGACACACATGTCAGCAAAGTGGTTACCTCTGGGAGAGAGGGAGGGAAATGGGATCAGGGAGGGGTACACAAGAGCTTCAATTGTAAGATTTTTTTTTGTTTTTTTTGTTTTTTTTGTTTTCCCTTCCAGCTAAGATTTATTGATTGTCAGAGATTTTTTAAACCAGAGATTCAGGTTGAGGCAAAGGTAGTAGAATGGTTTGTTTTATCTTTCTTTCCTCTGGTTATTTCTTGGCTTGATCAGTATAGTTTTTTAAAGGTATGTGGGTAAATTGGAAGAGATTGAGGGAAAAGGTTGGGGTTCAGGGGTGGATTCTGGAAACAGCCCTGCAGAAAAGGTATTGATATGCTTTTTAAACTTTATTCTGATTCTGCTCACTACTTTGAGCCTTAGGTTAAATGTAAGTTTTTATATTATTGTCTATTCTGAAATAAGTACAATTTTTATAGATAATTTCTCAGTCATTATGTTGGGAAGTTACTGGGAGGCAAAATTTCTTTACTCTGGTTTTACATTTGGCCCTAAGACTGGTTTCAGAGAGACCTAGTCCTCTGAAATGGATAATTCTTAAACTGATTAATCCCCAAATGGCTAGTCTGGTTTCTTCTGTATGCTGGTAAAATAATATCAGAAGCCAAGCTGTTCAATATTTAGATTGCGGTGATTAAGAAAGCAGCATGGATTATATGTTTATTTCTAGAGTGTGAGCAAATAGGGTCACACTTCACGTGCTTTTTAAACGCTTGTGACTACTGTCATGTTTTATGACATGATGATTTTATCTAACAGCTATTTCTGTGGAGTTACTTTCTTGCAGAATAGAATGCCAAACCTACCCTTGGAAGTGTGAAGAAAATCTTTACACTCACTCTCCTTTGCAAATCAGGTTGAAAAGTTTGATTGTCCTATGGGAAAAAAGAAGTACAGTTGGATAGTTTTGTTCTACCTGGAAAATAGTTTTATTTTTTCTTGGAGGTGATTTCAGGCATGTAAGAAGAAAAAATAATTAGTACTTACAGTCTTTACTTAGAGAAAGTGAATTCTGCTAAATGAAGTATACATAAAAAGTAATAATCTTAAATTTATCATTTACTTAAGCCTTTCTTCCCTAGCACATTTTTAAAGTTTTTTTTTTTTTTAATGTTTATTTATTTTTTAGAGAGAGAGGGAGAGAGAGAGTGACAGAGCATGAGCAGGGGAAGGGACAGAGAGAGAGAGGGAGACACAGAATCCAAAGTAGGCTCCAGGCTCTGAGCTGTCAGCACAGAGCCTGACGCAGGGCTCGAACTCAAGAGCCGTGAGAACATGACCTGAACCGAAGTCTGATGCTTAACTGACTGAGCCACCCAGGTGCTCACCGTACTGAATTTTGTTTAATTTTTTTTTAACATTTATTCATTTTTGAGAGACAGAGACAGAGTATGAGTGGGGAAAGGGCAGAGAGAGAGGGAGACACAGAATCTGAAGCAGGCTCCAGGCTTGGAGGTGTCAGCACAGAGCCCGACGCGGTGCTCAACTCACGAACTGCGAGATCATCACCTGAGCCCAAGTCGGACGCTCAACATGCTGAGCCACCCAGGCGCCCTCACCGTACTGAATTTTTGAAAGAACATCTATGAAATGTATTTTATCTGATTCGAATTTAATGTTGTTATTTTTTTCTTGGGTAAAATACCTTATGAACAAGGTAGAAGTCCTACCTTGATTGATGGTCATGATTTAAAACAATTGAAATTTACAGTTAAGTGTATCCATTTTAGTTCAGAGAATAATTGAAATAATACAGTGGTATTATAGTATTTAAATTTTGTTAAGTGTATGGATTAATTAAAATAATCCATCTGTACTATAAAATAATGACTAATGGATTGTTGCCTTATATTTGTGAACCTCTGTGTATGTGTATAGCTATAATTCTTTGCATATGTAATTATATTTCTTACATATGCTGTTTCATTTTATCATCACAACAGATTTGGAAGTAGATGGGGTAGGTAAGATTTTCTTACTAAATGAGGAAAACTGAGTAGTGTAGTGTAGGAATAAACGTTTTTTTCATGGGTAGGGCTGTGCTAAAGTACGGTCCCTGACTTCTGATTTAGTGCTCTTTCCTACTGACTGTAGTCAAAATAAAAGAAATTTGTATTTTTATGATGTACTCATTCTTTTTTTGGTCATTTGCTTTGGTGTGTTTCATTAGAATCTTTCTATTGCTTAGAAAGCAAAAAAAATTATGCAATTCTATAAAGTAAGTTTCTTGTAATTACTACTTTTGACTACAGGTTAGGGGATGAGAAAGATAAAACTTGACCTGGATGACATTTTTTTGTCTGTAGTTATTAATTTGGTGTATCATTGTATTATGCAAAAAGAGGTAAGAATTAACTTGATATCATCCAAACTTTTGAAATTAGGAAAGAATCTTGGTTGTTGAAATTACAAGCAAATCAGTGTTTCTTCTTCTCTTCTTCGTTTTTTTTTTTTTTTTTAATTAAAAACAATTATTTCTTGACATGTAATTGATATGTTTTAGTTTCAGGTATACAACATAATATTTGTTTTTTTTGTTTTTTGTTTTTTTTTTTAGTTTTGTTTTGTTTCCAGATTCCATGTAAAAGTGAGATCATATGGTATTTGTGTTTATCCGTGTGAGTTATTAGAATAATGTCTTCAAGGTTCATTTGTGTTGTTATAAATAACAGGATTTCTTTTTTGATGGCTGAATAATATTCCATTATGTGTGTGTGTCTCTATGTGCATACATTTTCTTTATTCATTCTTCCATTGGTAGACACTGAGTTTGTCTCCATGTCTTGCCTGTTGTAAATAAACCTGTGATGAACATGAGGGTGCAGATACCTTTTTGAGTTAGTATTTTCATTTCCTTCAGATACATACCCACAAGTGGAACTGCTGGATTATACAGTATTTTTATTTTTAATTTTTTGAGGCACCTCCATACTGGTTTTCACAGTGGCTGCACCAATTTACACACCCACCAACAGTGCATGGGGTTCCCTTTTCCCCACATACTTGTCAATACTTGTTATTTCTTGTCTTCTTGATAATATCCACTCTAATGGTTGTGAGGTGATATCTCATTGTGGTTTTGATTTGCATTTCCCTGATGATTAGTGACGTTGGGCATCTTTTCATGTGTCTGTTGGCCGTCGTATGTCTTCTTTGAAAAAAATGTCTATTCAAATCCTTTGCCCATTTTTAATTGGATTTTTGTTTTTTATTGCTATTGAGTTGTATGACTTCTTTATGTATTTTCAATATATACCCCTTATTAGATACTTGATTTGTAAATATTACTGTATGTTGTCTTTTCATTATGTTGATGGTTTCCTTTGCTGTGCAAAAGCTTTTTAGTTTGATGTGGTCCAACCTATTTATTTTTTGCTTTTGTTGCCTTTGCTTCTGTTGTCCAATGTAAAAAATCATCACCAAAACTGATGTCAGGAAGATTTTTCCTCTGTGTTTTCTTTTAGTAGTTTTACAGTTTCAGGTTTATGTGCAAATCCTTAATTTATTTTGAGTTAATTTTTGTGTATGGGATAAGAGAGGAGTCCAGTTTTATTTTTTTTGCATGTGGCTGTCCAGTTTTTCCAACACCATTTATTGAAGAGATTGTGCTTTCCCTGTTACATATTCTTGCCTCCTTTTTCATAAATTACTTGACCACATATACATGGGTTTATTTCTGGGCTCTCTATTCTGTTCTATTGATCTATGTGTCTGTTTTTATGCCAATACCATACTGTTTTGATTACTGTAACTTTTTAATACAGTTTGAAATTAGAGAGTGTGATACCTCCAGCTTTTTTCTTCTTCCTCAAGATTGGTTTGGCTATTCATTCTCTTTTGTGGTTCCATACAGATTTTAGGATTGTCTGTTCTATTTTTCCTTTCCTTTTGGAGACCTCCCTCAGGCTAGATACAGGGAGCCTCACAGTTCCTAAAAGAGTTTTTAGAATGATTATTATTTTTAACTGATTTTTTGAATGTATTATATTTTTAAATGGAATTAATAGTAACTATGAATACTTACTTAAGTCAAATATCAGTTAGTGTATATTATGAACAGAACCACAGAAATACATTTGTATGTCCTACTTAGACATATATAGGCATTAAGAAAAGGAAATTTGGGGCATTAGGAAGGGATGTTTACTTATTAACTACAACATGGTGATGTTATTAATTATTCTTTTATTATAAGTAATTTGTTGACACAAAGGATACTGTGACTTGCCTATAGTTGTTAATATAACTTACTGAAATGCCTTATTTAAAGTATGTGAATTAATTTTATTCTGAAGCTTAGATTGCTATTAGGGCTAAGTCACCTTTTTCTTTTTCTTTTTTTTTTTTTTTTTTTGTCCTTCAGTTGCAGCAAAATCTAACTTCCATGTGTTTTGCTACTTATATATGTCTTTTGGGAGATTTTGAAAAACCAAAGTCCTCTTTCTCCTGTGGAAGTGTTAAAAATCCTAAGAAGCTTTCTTGAGATAAAGTTTGTCCCCTTTCAATTATTAAATGTGCTTTTCTCTTATCTGTGAATTTCACCTTCAGTTTACTGGCAACTGCTTTTTCGTGTTAGGATCATGGAATTATGATTAACTCCTTGCAATCTGGCTTTGGTCCCACCTCTGTACTGGAACTGCACTCTTGAAGGTCGCTGGTGACCACATTCTAGCCAATTGTAGAGTTTTTTTCCTCTCAATCTCCTTGACATGCTAATGCCACATGACCTTGACTTTTCAGTTACATGAGCACTTTACTTCAGTTTTTGCTTTGAACTTTCTGTGGCCCATGCTTCTTCCTGTAATACCTGGCTTCTCTTTGTGGAGTGGGTTTAGTCCTTGTCCTTTGCCAGGTATTTACTTACTGAGTTTTGAATCTTATAACTTTAGTTCTTGATTTGCATCTGTGTCATAGATAAATCATCATTTCTCATAAGTCTCTCTCTGATGGATATTACTGGCAGTTCTCAGAGCTTTATTTCACATCACCCAAGGTCATTAGGTGATTGCCTATCACCCAAACGCTAGCTGTACTTTTAGGCTGATCTGCTTTTAGATTGATGCTCTTTTGCCTCAGAACAGAGGTTTCTCGAATTATCTTCAAACTCTTCTCCTCTGAATTTCTGAGTTCATTTTGAAGAAGCATTCTCTTAATTCCGTGACATTTTTTTATTTAGTGTCCTTATTTCCTAATGTTTCTGATGTCCTTGAGTTTTTCTTAAAAATATTTCTTAAATTTGTCTCATCTTCTTCATTTCCTCATTTCCTCACACACTAAACTACTGTATAGTGTGTGAAACACTTTCAAATGCATTTTTTTTTTTTTTTAATGTTTTTTTTTTTATTTATTTTTGGGACAGAGAGAGACAGAGCATGAACGGGGGAGGGGCAGAGAGAGAGGGAGACACAGAATCGGAAACAGGCTCCAGGCTCCGAGCCATCAGCCCAGAGCCTGACGCGGGGCTCGAACTCACGGACCGCGAGATCGTGACCTGGCTGAAGTCGGACGCTTAACCGACTGCGCCACCCAGGTGCCCCACAAATGCATTTTTTAAAAGTTTAAAATAGCCACCATAATACATTTGTGACATAGGAAGAATAGAGTTTATTATCCCAATTTGTAGGTCAGGAAATAGAAGTGACTTGTCTGAGGTGTCAACGCTGATTAAGGAAAGAGCTATTACTAAAGCCAAAGGGATAGGATTTTATGTTTATACTTGCACCCAAATCACGCGACTGTTGTCATTTGCTGTTAAATGATCGTTCAGCTTTTAGTCCTCTCCTTTAGTTCACTTTACTTACAGTGCTAGATTAAGGTTTATAAAACCAGTCACAGGGGCAGCTATTAGAGATTGGTGTTAGTGTCTCAGGCACTGTGTGAGGCAATATCGTTTAATCCTTAGAACTGGTGTGCAGGGTAGATACTGTGATCCCCATTTTATAGATAAGTAAATTGAGGCTTACAGGAGTTGAATAACTTACTGGTCATTATATGTGATGGGGTGGGGGGTGGGGTAAAGATTCATACTCAGGCTCCCAACCTCTAATTCTTTTTTGTTATTTTTATAAACACATTCTGCCATTTACCAAACTCTTGATGTTACTCTTCTTTCTAAGACCTCACTGTAGTTTTCTTTTACCTACCTAATCTCTTTTACCCCTTTATCAACCTTTCAGGACCCTCAATAATTTGTTCATAAGTTTCTTTTCCATTATTTTCTCCAGTAACCCTCCACAGTGAACTCTCTGCTTGTAACCTTGTTTTCTTCTCACACAGATCTTATCTAGTCTTTCTCATTTTCTTAACTCATGTCATTTTCTCCTTGTGTAGGATTATATCACCTGAACCTCTTTATCTATCCATAGGCACCTCTTTACCTTCTCCTCATCCCAACATTTAGCGACACTTAAAGCATATGTGGTGCTATGATAGGAGTTGTTAATATATAGGAGTGCGTGGACATTGTTGTGGGAGGTGAACACATAAGGGGAGGAGCCAGATTGGATTTTCCACTCTGGTTTGGGTCCACTGGTCAAGACCAGTATACACAGGTTGCTATGGCAGCACTAAGAGGATATGATTAATTTTACCTGAGCATTTAGGGAAGATATGACAGAGAATTGACATTTGAGCTGTAGCCTTCAAGGAGGAAGAGGAGGAGTTCTCCAGGTGGAGAAAGGTTGGGAGGAGGGCATTCTGGAAAGAAGAAATACTGTGTGAATAGAGGAGTGAAATCACAAATATATATGCCGTACGCTGTGTTGTGAACACTGAAGGCATTTGTTGCAGGGCTGTGCACAATGCTGTGTTGCCGGGAGCCTCAAGTGACTGGCTTTCCCTCTGTGAAGTCATTGCAGCCTAGGGTCTGGTGTTTGACCTTACACTTTCAGACCCTTGACATGCTGGATGCACTGAGAGTCACATTAACCCCGTTCTTAGGAACTGATACACATATATCTTTCTCTCCCTCTCTATTTGTGTGTTTGTCAGTTTATTAATTTCCAGTGAGAAATACAACTGTCAAGCAGATTGGATTGCTTGATTTGGCAAATCTGTGTACTGCATCCCTGTAGGCAGGCTTCTTGGGAAGCCAAGTTGTTATTATGGAGGTCAATTGATGATTGAGAAATACAGCTGTCAAGTCGACCTAGCATTTCTGACCAGTGCACTCTCTTCTGGCAAGATACATAGGAACCTTGTTTCCAGAGACCACTTGTGGATCACGGAAAGAGAACCCGGAGGGATATTTGTTCGAAGAAGTACCTCTCAACTAGGTTAGCTTGAGGCTATCTTAACCCACTATAGAAAGAACTTTGCCAAGGAAACCATATTATTCTAGTCAGCTTAGCCAAGACTTCCTCTCCTGTGGCTTAGTTTGATCTTATGAACATTTGCCTGGGTGGCTTCTCTGATTCCTTTGCTGACCAGTCTTCCCCTTTACTTCACCTTCTGATTGATGCATTCTCCCTTTAGATATGTTGAGATAGTCTGTCAAGTTATGAAGAAGTCTTAAGAGCTAGAGAAACTGAGGGATTTTTATATCTCTGTTTTGATCCCTTTTGTATTGAAGTCGTATTCCCTTATTGTTAGTCACTTGGGACCAAGAGCAGGGAATGGTAAATAGCCTCCTGAAGTCAAGAGTATCAGATCTGTTGGTGGTGGGATGTCGGGGATGAGCCCAGAAAGAAACGTTAGGATCAGATTATGAAAGGTCTTGGATACCGTATTAAGGAGTTTGAATTTCGGAGGGCTCTCAATTCTGTTATCTTCTCTGGAAAATCTTTGTCTCTCCTAATAATGTCTTCTTTTCAGCTTTTATATTTTTGTTACTATCTGTATCATACGTGTTAATAATATCTTTCTATACAGCATATGATAATGGCTTTCCTTGAGAGATTTTATTTAGCTCCTTTATGTTTTGACAGATAAATACTAGGTGACATTACCTGTATTTTAAACATGAGGTGCTTGAGAGCTTAAGTTCTGTTTTGAATGGACTCTTATCTTCCTTCTCAGTTCAGGCTATTTCCTCAACTTCCTTTTTTATCCCCTGGCTTTTTTTAGACAAGGTATTAGTTTTTATATTATTATATAATGTTTCTTTTTTAAATTATGATGTCACGTTTTTTATCATAGTGCTTATCTACACAAATAGCTCTGGTATTATCATGCATCTGTCTCTTTTCTCTCTAGGCAACTTGTCAGTTTCATTCATTCATTCATTCATTCATTCATCTGTTTTTTTTTTTTTATCAGCTTCACATATACCCATTAAAAAAAATTATTTAAATTCCAGTTAGTTAACCTACAGTGTAAGAATAAGTTTCAGGTGTACAACATAGTGATTCAACACTTACATACAACACCCTGTGCTCATCATAGCAAGTTCATTCCTTAACCCCCATCACCTATTTTACCCATCCCCTCACCCACTTCCCCTCTGGGAACCATCAGTTTGTTCTCTGTAGTTAGTGGACTTTATACTTATTTCTTTTGCATCTTACAGTATCTAGCCCAGTTGAATTTCAAGCAATTCTTAGACAATAGAACACCATTTCAGAACCAGAAGGTAGCTTAGTCTCATTCAGAACTCTGATTTTCTACGTAAAGAAATTGGGATCCAGGGCAGCTGTAATTAGCCAAAGCACATGACTAGTAAAGGCATGACCAGAACTCAGATATAGTCACATGAGGCCCAGCCACCTTTGTGCTATATTATACTTGTTCCCTAATTGGCTGAGAGATCTATTCCATAGGAATGAAAGGGACTCTCAAAGGTAACCTACGTCAATGTACAGTCTCCAAAATCATTACATTAAAACTTACAGCAGCAACTTTACTTGTTAGCTCTAGCAAGAGCATAGTTTGAATGTTTTAGATTTACTATGTTAGGAAGAAAACTAAGTGAGAGGGACATGGGAAAAGGAGCTCCACACATTGAACCCTTTCTGTGTTTCTGCTAAACAATGTACTGATGCTTTTCGTGTATCACTTCAACTGTTTTTTGTGACAGTCCTGTGAACTGGTTTGAGTTATACACATTTTGCTGAAGCCGACTGAGACAGAGGTAAAGTAGTCTTGCAGATAGAATTAGAAGATGTGGGTTGTGAGCCCAGCTCTGCAAGACTACAAGATCATACTCTTTCGATTGTGTTTCATTGTTACAGCTCTTGGCCAAGGCCAAAAATAGCAGCTTCAGCAGCTGGGGACCACACCTGACTTCCTAAGGAGGAGCAACCCAGCAGCCATGCCCTCTTGTCTGTAACAGTAGTGCTGAATGTTAGTGACCAAGCTAGGAGACAGTTATCTCACATTTCTAAACCATGGTTTGTGGCTCACATTTATGACCTTTTATATATGTACCTTGTGTCATTTTTCCAATTTCCATTCTGTGGGAGAAGAGCACCATGTTATAAGCCCACATGTCTCGTTCTTGCTTCTACCTACGACTTCTTTCCATTGTGTTAGTGCTCATCCTTTCTTCCCTTTTTCTCTCCACTCTCCTCTTTATGTGGAGAGAAAAGTAGATGTGCTGTATGAAAGTCACGTGAACTGATCAGCTTCATTCTCTCCCTACACACATTCTTTTCTATGTTGGTATGAGAGTTAATGGGACAAACAAATTAAATAGTTAAATAAAATGAAGATGATGCATAATCACATTATTTGTCATCCAGCAAAACACTTTTCCAAAATGGCAAGATATATGCAATTCATAGCTTATATAAAGTTCATCATTCATAGTTATAAAATCTGTGTTTTGGTGCTAGATGCACTTACTTCAAGTTTCAAAGAATGATTTTAAAGTACTTTTGAACCATCTCCCTAAGAGCTTTCAACACTGTATAAATAGTACACTTTTTAGCATTTACTTTTGCATACCTGCAGTTTGCATCATCTTTGAGATGTTTACCACTTTTTTGCAAGGCATATGTGGAGACTCAGCCAACAAATGTCATATATGTGGGTTTCAAAGAGCACCTGGGGGAAGTTATGTTTAACCTTTTGAAAGAGGTGTTCTCTGGGCTTTCCCCCATTTCAGAGCAAAAACAGATGTAAACCAAGGGTGCAAATCAATGTACATATTTTTGAATATGTATCTTCTTTTCGGTTTTTCCAGTGATTGTTTTATTAAAATATTACCTACCTTCCCTGAAAATTTTGAGTGTTTCTGGAAAATACTATAACCTGGTGATTTCTATCACTTTGCTTATTTAGTTAAATGCTTATGGATTGTTTCTTTAAAAGAACAACATGGTTGCAGGATGAGGAATTAGAGCCGTGGCATTTGATTAAAGATGTTCATAGGGGAAAATATGCTAAGAAGGCATTAGAATGTCCCCTTTATGCCAAAAAGCCCATTAGACTGGTAGGCTATACAGAGGGAGGTAACTCAAGGGAATATCCTGAAGTGGAAGGTATTGGATAACAAGAAAACAGAGTGAGAAAGAATAGTTTTTCCTAGCATGGGAAGTGTAATTCCTTTTCCATGTAGAAGAGATCAAACTCTCTACCATGATAATGAGATGCCATTTTTATTTATTTAGATTTTGCTTTTTGTTTAATTAAAGGTTGGAATAAGATGATCCTGTTTTTTTTTTTTTTTTTTTAAGTCCCATCTGCTGTATTGCAAAAAAAAAAAAAAAAACAGGTATAGTATCCACTAATCATGGATTGAAATGTTAGTGGTATTTGTGTTGTGTTTATTCTTTCTGGCTTTAAATTTTATATCAGTGCCTTTTATTAGAACATGATGTGTTTTTTTAAATGTTTATTTTCAGAGAGAGAGAGAGAGAGAGAGAGAGAGAGAAAGAGGCAGAGAGACAGAGGGAGAGAGAGAGAGAGAGAGAGAGAGAATCCCAAGCAGGCTCCATACTGTTAGTGCAGAGCCCTACCTTGGGTCTTGAGCTCACAAACTGTGAGATCATGACCTGAGCTGAAACCAAGAGTCCAAGGCCTAAGTGATTGAGCCACCCAGGTGCCCCAGAGCATGATGTGTTTTATATACACTTTATAACTATCTAATAAGTGATACCTTCTTTTATTGCGCTTCACAGATACTGTGTTTTTTACAAATTGAAGGTTTGTGGCAACCTGTGTTGAACAAATCTGTTGGTGCTGTTTTTCCAGCAATATTTGTTCATTTCATGTGTTTGTGTCACATTTTGGTAATTCTCACAATATTTCAAATTTTTTCATTATTATTATATTTGTTATGGTGATCTGCAATCAGTGATTATGACTTGCTGAAAACTTAGATGACAGCATTTTTTTGGTAATAAAGTATTTTTAATTAAGGTATGTACGTTGTTTTTTAAGACATAATGCTATGTTGCTTACTTAGTAGACTATAGTATAGTGTAAAGGTAACTCTTATATGCACTAGGAAACCAAAAAAGTTATTTGACTCACTTTATTGTGATATTTGCTTTATTGCCGTGGTCTGGAACTGAATTCTTAATATCTCTAAGGTAGGTCTGTACAAACTTCCTGTTTTTAAGTATGTGATGGCATTTTAAAATACTTAAGACAGTTAGATATCTTATTTCTTCCACATACAGGGTACTAGACAGACTGGTTGAAAAAATGAATAAATAAATGACTGGATAAATACAGAAATACATGGAGACATATATGATTTTCTGTTCTGGGTCAGAGTCAGATTTATGGTTTCTATTATATATATATTATATATATATAATATATACGTATATATTTTATATATATATAATATATATATATATATATTATATATATATATATATATTTAGTTTGTTTTGTTTTGTTTTTGTGTTTTGAGAGAGAAGGCACAAGTTAGAGAGGGACAGAGAGAAAAGAGAGAATCCCAGGAGGTGCAGAGGAAGAGAGAGAGAAAGAGAGAGAAGAGAAGTGGGGCTCATCCCAAGTGAGGCACAAGCTCATCCGATGTGGGACTTGAACTCATGAACTGTGATATCATGACCCGAGCTGAAGTAAAATGCTCAACGACAGAGCCACCCAGGTGCCCACCAATTTTTAAAACACAGATTTGCTTTAATGATTGTGTACTCACTATATAAAAATTCACTGTGATAATGATGAAGAAATTTAAAAAATCCCTTGCTGTTAGAACTCTGAAGACACTGTCCTGTCATCTCCACTAATGGTGAATGCTGCTACAGAAAAGTCTAAGGCCAGTCTTGATTTTTCTGCCTCTGTACCCACAGAATTTAAATTTATTTTCTCTCTCTTAAATCCTATAACCTCATAGAAATCTGTTTTAGTATTAACTGTTTGAAGTCTAGATTTTCTGGAACACTTCCTTTTTTTTTATGTATTTCATTTCATCCCAAGAAAAGGTTTTCTTTTATTATATCATTTTTTTTCCTGTTCCATTTGTTCTGTTTTCTTTTGTGAGAATGTCAAACGTGCATTGGCTGGGTCTTATTTATTTATTTATTTATTTGTATTTATATTTATTTTAAAAATTTATTTCAGAGAGGGGGGTGGCAGAGGGAAAGAGAGAGAGAAAGAATCCTAAGCAGGCTCCACTCAGTGGGGAGCCCAACGGGGGGCCGGATCCCAGGACTCTGGGATCATGACCTGAGCTGGAATCACTAATCAGGAGCTCACCCAACTAAGCCACCCAGGCGTCCCTTGGCTGGGTCTTTTTTACCTTCTATATTGATCATTGCATTTCTTATATATCTTTTAGAAAAAATTCTGTTTTGTGTGGGTTTTTGTTTGTTTTCGTATCTGTCTTTTCCTGTTTCAGTACTGTTTTTGTTGTTGTTGTTGCTTCTTTTATGGCTTTAATCTGTGTATGTGTGTTTTTTCAATCTCCAGCTTTTTCATTAACCTATCAATTTGCTTTTCATCTCTTTTCTTATCTTTTCTTAGATATTTCCTACTTTTTCTTTGAGGCTTTTTTCTTTGAAGTAGCTCATATTCTCTGTAATTTTTTAAGACTGTGGAAAAATGATTGGCGAGTTCTTCCTGTTTCCTAAGACAGCATTTTTTCTTCAGCTGTCATTTCCCTATTTTCCTCCACTCCAGTTTTTGATAGTTGTGTATAAATTCTTTTCTGATTCCTTTTTGGTTCTTACTGAGTTTTTAGTAAGTTTAATTCCATTAAGAACAGGTATTGCCTGAAAAAAATGTGAGGTCAGATGGCTCTGGGGACATGTCTCACTTCAGTTTGCAGTATTATGAAGGTCACTGTGACACCATAGCCCTGTGAGTCACAGGAGTATCTTTAATAAGTGGTTTGGTGATTACTGTTTCCCTTCTTTTTATTCCATTTGGCATCCTCTCGAAGCAAAGAAGCTTGATCATTGACAATAAAAAGTCTTGTTGAGTTTTCCTCTGTGTAGATACGATTTTCTGGAGAAATCTGTCCTATCTTAGGTAGATACTTAAACATCATTACTCTAAGCAGTTTCCTTGAATGGGCTTCAGAAGTATTCCAGCTTTAGGGAATTTTTTTTTTAAGTGTAATTTATTGTCAAATTGGCTTCCATACAACACCCAGTGATCATCCCAACAAGTGCCCTCCTCGGTGCCCATCACTAGGGAAATCTTTACTCTGCCCGAGATCTGAGGAAGTGTGGTGTGGTTGTCAGCATTACTCCTCATTTTGATTCCAGCCATCACCCAATTTAGCGGAGTGGTGTTTTCTTTTCTTTTTTTTTTTTTTTTGTGACAGTTTGTGGTTTGTGGTTGTGGCTATGCCTTTGTTTCATTGATGATGAGGTATTCATTATTTTTTGTTCTTATAAGTTTTTTTTTTTTTTTAATTTTTAGTTGGTTTCTGGAGTAGATTGTGTAACAGTGTCTTCCTATTGTCATGGTTTTTATTTATTTTTTTTACCTTCTCTGTTGGCCCACATCTTGGCTGGTGCTCCCTCCCCCCACCCATTCGTCCCCCACCTCTTTCTCTCTACCATCCCCCACTCTTTAGCTATCTACCCCTAAAACTAGGCGCTTTTTACAAAGCCTTGTTTTCAGTCATTTTGCTCTAGCTTAGTTTTCTCTTTTGAGTGATTTCATCTAAACCTATGTCTTTAATCTTCGCTTCTCTTCTAATGATTTTCGTGTGTATTCTTTCAGTTTTATTGAGATATAATTGATATATAGCACTGTAGAAGTTTAGGATGACTTTGCTTACATATATTATGAAATGATTACTGCAATAAATTTAGTTAATATCCATCATTTCATATTCTAATAATTTTTAAATTAGCAGTTTGGCATTGACTCCTCTTGAGCTCTGTTTACCAGATATTAATAATACCTCACAGGGGTGCCTGGGTCGGTTAAGTGACCGACTCTTGATTTCAGCTCAGGTCATGATCTCACTGTTTGTGAGTTCGAGCCCCGCTTCGGACTCTGTGCTAGCAGTGCAGAGCCTGCTTGGGATTCTCTCTCCCCTTCCCTCTGCCCCTCCTCTGCTCTCTCTCTTTCTCTCTGTCTTTCAAAATAAGTAAGTAAACTTAAAAAATTAAAAACAAAACAAAACAAAAAATAATACCTCACAGTTTGCATCCAAAAGGAATTCTTTATCTTCCTTGCATTCTTCCAAATTAGTAAGGCTAAAGATATCTCAGCCAACCATAATTTTTATTTCCCGTGCTTCTCTCAACTAATCATTGATCACTTCTGACTAATATTGACTTCTCTTACATCCAGTGTATCTTCTCATTGAAGTTATAAGTCCATTTGAGTCAAGGAAGTGTCACAGCACTTCACATATAATGTACAGTTACTAAAAAAACATTGATTTGAATTTTTTGAAAGCTAATTTCAGCTTTAATAAAAATCTGTTATTAAGATAGTTTTGATGTCTTTTTGTATACTTTTTTGTATACTTTTGACTCCTGGTTTTGCTCTTTCTCAATTACCTCAATTATATCTTTGAAGAATGTGAGGCTATACTATTTCTCAAACTTAAAATCACATTGCTGAGTTTTGTATTCTTTTACTCACCTCCCCCCCCCCCCCCCATAAATTTTGATTGTTTTTTAAATGATCCAGCTCTTAGTTAAAAATATCATTGTCTAGAATTTTGGGTTGTTTCTTAGAAAATGTTAAGAAGCTAGTGGTAAAAGATCTTGATATTCAATGTTAATTTTTGTTTTTAAAATTAGATGTCTAAATTAAACTTGCTTAATATTTAATGTTTCTTTTAAACTGTTAACGTCTTAATGCATTTTTTTTTGTATTGAGTGGCTTTTATGCATGAACTTTTTTCATATATTGGGAAAGAAAAGCAATAAGTGCCAAGAGATTGAATGAAGAAATCAATTGTGTATAATATGGTAAAACCTTAGAATTGACACATATTTGTGAACGTTAGCTGCTTGGTGTATCCATTTCTTTCTTGGCATTGAGAACATAATCTTTTGAAACCCACATTGTAAAATTGAAGTTGTTATTTTAAAACTTAAGATTTTGACAGTAAGAATTGCTCAATATGAGAAGCTTGTTGAATTTCTCATAAAAGCAAAAACCATAAACTTCTCTTCGAGAAAGATACTTTCGAAAGGACCTGACATGGTTTAAAGAACAGGTGGATCCTTTTGGGTATATGGGCAGGAAAGCTATTGCATTACATTTCCATATTAAAGTGTATGCACAAGATCTGGGCCTTATTTTGGAGACAACTTTCTTATGGAATTAACTAAACAGTAATTAACAGACTTTTTTAGAGCAGTTTTAAGTTCACGGCAAACTTGAGTTGAAAGTACAGAAGGTCCCCCTTCCAAAATGTCCTCCACCAACAGATCCCTACCAGAGTATATACTTGTTGCAGTCCATGAGCCAACATGACAGTCATTATCAACAAAAGTCCTCATTTGTCCCTGTGATTCATTTATTCATCCCTCCCTTCCTCCCTCTCTCCCAAAGAACCCCTGGCAAACACTGATCTTTTTACCATCTCCGTAGTTTAGCCTTTTCTAGGATGTCATATAATGGAATCGCATAGTATAATTGGAATCATATAGTTTTCCTTTTCATACTGGTTTCTTTTACGTGGCAATAAGCACGTCTTCTCATGGCTTGATAACTCATTTCTTTTTAGTGCTGTATAGTATTCCATTGTGTGATACACCGGTTTGTTTATCCAGTCACCTTTTGAAGGGTATCTCGGTTGCTTCCAAGTTTTGGCAATTCTGAATAATGCTGCTATAGACATTTGTGTGCAGGTTTCTTGTGGGTGTAAGTTTTCAAGTCATTTAAATTAAATGAGTACTATGAAGCCTGATTGCTAGACTGTGTGGTGAAAGTTTTCATTTCGTAAGATACTGCGTCTCCCAAACCAGCTGTGCCATTTTATAGTCCCACTGACAATGAATAAGAGTTCCTATTGTTCCACATCCTTTTCAGTATTTGGTGTTGTCAGTGTTTTGGATTTTAGCCATTCGAAGAGGTGTGTAGTGGTATTTCATTGTCGTTGTAATTTGAGTTCCCTAATGACATGATATTGAGCATTTTCATATGTGTATTTGTCATTAGTATGTATCTTTGGTGAGATGTATTGTGATCTTTTGTTAATCTTTATGATGGGTTGTTTACTTGTTGTAGAGTTTTAAGAGTTCTTTGTATACTTTCAATAAAACTTTTATCAGATCAGATACGTCTTTTGCAAATATTATCTCTCAGTTTGTGGGTTGTCTTCTTATTTTCTTGGCAATGCTTTTTGAAGAGCAGAAGTTTATAATTTTAATGAAGTTCAGCTTAATCAACACCCCTCCCACCCACCTCCCCTAAGAGTGTGCCTTTGGTGTTGTTATCTAAAAGGTTATGGCCAGACCAGGGTCATCTGCACTTTCTCATATGCTATCTTTTAGGTGGGTTATGGTTTTGCATTTTGTATTTGGGTCTGTGATCTACTTTGAGTGGTTTTACGTGAATGGTATAAGGTCTAAGTCTAGATTCAGGGTTTTGCATACAGATGTCTAGTTGTTCCATCGCCGTCTGTTGACAAAACTATCTTTATTCAAATTGCCTTTGTTCCTTTGTCAAAGATCAGTTGACTGTATTTGTGTGGGTCTATTTCTGGGCTCTCTTTTCTGCTTCTTTGATCTATTTGTCTGTTCTTTCGCCAGTACCACACTGTCTTGATTACTCTGTTACTGTGTAATTAATTTTTAAAATAATAATTACAAAACTGTTTAAGTGATTTTTGCTAAGATTTGTGAAGCAAGTTACCTTAAACTAATTTCTGTTATTAAGTGTGAGATATGTTATTTTTAGAAAATTGATACATCATTGATAACCATTTTAGTAAAATTTGAATACAATGGAAACACCATGAACAATGGAAAGAAATAAAATTGTAATATTTTCACTTTAAAAATGTACTTTTGTACAGCAGATTGTTTTGTAAGTTCACAATGGCTATTTAATACCTATTAAATAATTTTACTTTTTCAAATATGAAATAATTGTTTAAATATGATTATGAGAAGTTTCTATTAGTCTTTTAAAGTATCACCGTCCAGTGTGAGAAATCACGATAGCTGTTCTTATATTTTTTCAAGAACTGTTCCTTTTCTCGTATTATGAAAGAAATGATAATTACTTGTCTGAAATATTTCATAGTGTAAATCAGTGTATAAACACTTTAGTGAAAAGAACTGAGCTACATCTTGGAGGATGTTAATAAATACATGACACTTTTTTTTTTTTTTTTTTGGCCTAAACCTAATTGAGGAGAAAAAAATCACACCTAACCAGTAATACAAAGTAGTATGTGGTGCATGGAATGCGAGTGGAAGTGCACTGAGTTCAGTAATAAGTTATTACGAGTGGTAACTGTAAACTAATACTATCACTCACCTAGTTTTTACTCATGGTATCTTTATTTTTTTTTTAAACGTTTATTTATTTTTGAGACAGAGAGAGACAGAGCATGAACGGGGAGGGTCAGAGAGAGGGAGACACAGAATCTGAATCTGAATCAGGCTCCAGGCTCTGAGCTGTCAGCACAGAGCTCGACGCGGGGCTTGAACTCACAGACTGCGAGATCATGACCTGAGCCGAAGTCGGCCGCTTAACCAACTGAGCCACCCAGGCGTCCCTACTCATGGTATCTTTAATCTGTGATACCTCATGATATCTTTAACTCTGTCAGAAACACAGCAAATTTACAATAAAAGTCTTTATGTAATTGGAACGATGGTCAGTCAGTCATGATCAACTGTTATGAGTGTATTTTTTATATCCGTTTATTCAGGTATAATTTCCTTACAATAAACTGTACACGTTTTAAGAGGGCAATGTGATGAGTTTTGACAGGAGCATATAGATGTGTAACTATAACCACATTATTCAGAACATTTCTACCAACTCAGAAAGTTCCTTTATTGACTTCTTGAAGTCAATCCCCCCACTCCCCCATCTCAGCTCCCAAGCAATTGCTGATGTCCTTTCTGTATTGTAGATTGGTTTGCATCTTCTAGAATTCTTTTTTTTTTTTTTTAATGTTTATTTACTTTGAGAGAGAGAAGAGTACACATATGCGCCAGAGTATGAGGAAGGAGGATCAGAGAAATGCGGAGAGAGAATCCCAAGCAGGTTCCATACTTTCAGCACAGAGCCTGACATGGGGCTTGATCTCAGGAACTGTAAGATCATGACCTGAGTGGAAATCAAAAGTCGGAATCTTAACCAACTGAGCCACTCCGCTGTCCCTTCTTGAATTCTTAATAGTGTTTTTTTGCTTAATGCAGAAGGTATGTTCTTGAAAAATTAATGGTAAATTGATTTTTTGTGAGATATTTTATTATATTACAATTTTTGAGATGCTCAAATAAAGTTCAGTTGGTATTATTCATAACAGGTTTGGTTTTAAGTTTTTCTGTGTCCTCTCTGTAATAATTTATACCTTTATTGCATATAACTTAATATATAAAATAATTACTATTTTGCAAAAATAAATACTATTTTATAAACAAATTAATCCATTATCTTTTTGTAGTTAGACTCTTATTTTCTTCTTTGATTTTAAAAGTTGATAAACAATTTAAGAACTAAAAGTCTACAGACCGTATGGTCATTAGAATTTAATTCCTTCCTTATTCCATAGTTGTCACTCAATAGTCGCAGGCCAGTTTGCCTTGTCCTTATGCCCCCTTGCTCAGACCTCTGGAGATGGGATAGTGAGGGTGGATAAAATAGCTCTTTATTTCATAACATTCTGTTCTTTGTGATGCCTCTTACTCATACATAGCCTATTCTAAAAGCATGCTGAAAAGTGGTGGTTGATCTCATGGAGAAAATAGTTCCACCAGGATGAAATATTTGAAACCTCTTATGACTTTTTATCAAATGTACTGCATGTTGACCCCTTTATATAGGACAAAGTTACAAATCCTTTGCATAATAGAATGAGTGGAATTTTCGGGTTTTGCCCAGAAAGCTTTTTGTTTGTAAATTTTGTGCTGCTTCATTTATTAGTCATTTTGAAACTAGTTCTAAATAAAAGCCAAACCTTATGAAATGTTTTTTCATATTTGCTCCATCAGATGCATTTAGATTTCTGCTTAACGTGGAAACCCTGTACTCAACTCACATAAAGACAAATAATCCTAATTTTAATTTATTATAGTAACACTTGGGTAACTCATATTCTACTAATCAAATCCTTAAGTAACTGGCATTTTGGAGCGGTCAATATGGATCAATCGCGAAATCCTGAAATCTGTATTTAAAAACTGCCTCACTGAAGCCTTCAGACACACACACACACACACACACACACACACACACACACACAATGCTTCAGGACTCAATTTGAGAGACAATATATGTGAGAGAGGGAAATAAAACAGCAATGTGATAAGAGCAACCAACCTGGGCACTTATATTTTTTATAATCCTTATCCTTCTGAAAATTATTCCATCGGTCCTTTTTTTTTTTTTTTTTTTAGGATTTCCTCATTTTAGGGGGATTATTTTGAGAAGCCCAGGCATATTCCATTCAACCTATACTATGATCGCTTACACATGGTCATCTCTTCAGCAGGTTAAATCCAACAGGAGAATAGACATGGATAATTACCTGTGTTACAAAGCAAATTGCATTAAGGTTCTAATGGTGACACATAGAAGGTACAGGGAGAGGAAGAAAATAACTTCTGGATTGGAGGTCAGAGAAAGCTTCATGAAGTGACACTATTTAAAATAGAATGATGAGTTGTATTAAAGTTTGTATTTTTTCATTTACAAAATTATTATTTACTTTAGAAAATTTGGAAAATCAGAAAAGCTGTGAGAAAAAAAATTCTAAAATTACCATTAGTATTTTTATAGGTGTTCCAGTTTTTAATTTCTTAGCAGTATTTTGTGTTTTTTTAATGTTTTTTAAAATTTATTTTTATTTGTGAGCGAGACTGTGCACATGCAAGCAGGGAAGGGGCAGAGGGAGAAGGAGAGGGAGAAGGAGAATCCTAAGCAGGCTCCATGCTCAGTGCAGAACCCCATGCGGGGCTCCAGCTCATAACTGTGAGATCATGATTAAGCTGACATCGAGAGTCAGATGCTTAACTGACTGAACCACCTAGGTTCCCCTCTTAACTGTATTTTTTTTCAAGTTTTTTTTTCTTTTTTAAATTTATTTAGAGAGAGAGAAAGAGAGAGAGAGAGGACAGGCCAGGAGAGGGGTAGAAAGAGGGAGAGAAAGAATTCCAGGCAGTGGGATCCCCAACAGTGAGATCATGACCTGAGCAGAAATCAAGAGTCAGACGCTTAAATGACTAAGCCACCCAGGTGCCCCTTAGCTGTATTTTGAACTGCCATTTTTTATTTTGAACATTTCTCCATGCCATTAAATAGTTTTTTGCAACATAATTTTAAATGACTAGTCATTTAAATACTGTATAGATAAAATGTAATTTATTTAACCAATCACCTATTATTGAAGATTTAGATTCTTTCTGCCTTTTACTGTTATAAAAAACATTGTCAAAAACATTCTTGGAAATGTGGTTGATTCTTTCTTTTACATTGCTTCTTATTTTGTCAAACTAATAACATTGACCTAGTCTAAAATTCTAATTGTTGTAAAGGCCTATTGGAAAATACAGTGGGCCTGCCTGGGTCCAGGCTCAGTTGGTTGAGCCTCTGACTCTTGATTTCAGCTCAGGTCATGATCGCCATGAGATTGAGTCCTGCATCAGGCTCTGCACTGATTGTGGAGCCTGCTTGAGATTCTCTCTCCCCCCCCCCCCCCCCTCTCTCTCTCTTTCTCTGCCCCTCTCCACTGTTCACTCACGCTCTCTCTCTAAAATTAAAAAAAAAAATTAAAAAAAGAAACTTAAAAAATACAGGGTCATGTGGCTCCGTTGGTTAAATATCCAACTCTTCATCTCTGCTTAGGTCATATTATGGTTCATGAGTTAGAGCCATGTGTTGGGCTCTGTGCTGACAGTGTAAAGTGGCTTAGGATTCTGTCTGTCTGTCGGTCTCTCTCTCTGTCTCTGTTCCTTCCCTGCTTATACTCTCTCTCTCTCTCTCTCTCTCTCTCTCTCTCTCTCTCTCTCTCAAAATAAATAAATAAACTTAAAAAATAAATGAATAAACAAAAAATACAGTGGTTTCTTACCCATTCCTTCTAGTCCCCTTCTCTAGAGGCAACCATTTTTAAACCTTCATCTGTTTCTTTTTGTTATTATATATCTGCATATTGCTAAATTACATATGCAGACATTGGTACGTTTTGATTCATTTATTTTAGACAGTTTGTTGATTTTGTTTTATGGTCTTTGAGGATTTTTCACCTTTACACTGCCACCTCTTTTGTGCGTATTCCCAGTGTTGTTAGATTACAACTTTAAAAAAATGTTTATTTAGTTTTGAGAGAGAGAGGACACACGTGTGTGCGCAGGGGGAGGGGGCAGAGAGAGACAAAGACAGAGGGTCTGAAGCAGGCTGTCAGCACAGAGCCTGATATGGGGTTCAAACCCATGAACCTGAGCCAAAGTCAGGTACTTAACTGACTGAGCCACCCAGGTGTCCCTAGATTACAACTTTTAGCTAACTTTATTATTTAGTGTTATGCTATTACATGTTCACTTCTGAGGTTTTGTTTTTAGTGAAGTTAGTAATGCCTTGGTTGTACATTTGCTTATTAGTTTTTTGTTTTTGTTCTTTGGTCACTCTTACTTCTTTGTCTTCTAGGAGCTTCTTATGCTGATTTTCCATAAAATGAAGCACATCAGATAATTTCAGGCTTTTTCTTTAGTATATTATTCTTCCAGGTCTGCGCTCTTCCTGTCCTTCTGCTTTGCTTTTAAACTAGGAACTCCCTTTGGCTTTTCCTGAATCTCATTGTTTTCCTTCTTGTCTTACTCTTATATTGTTGAGGTATATATCCTGTAATAGTTTCCTGAGAAAGATTACGTGAGAGAACAATATCTTTTTTTCAGTTTTCTCACTTGATTGATATTTTTGCCTGAATAATAACATTTCACGTTGTAAATCACTTTCTTTCAGAAGTTTTTTTTGCTTTTTTTTAAATGTTTATTTATTGTTGAGACAGAGAGAGACAGAACATGAACGGGGGAGGGTCAGAGAGAGAGAGGGAGACACAGAATCTGAAACAGGCTCCAGGCTCTGAGCTGTCAGCACAGGGCCTGACGTGAGGCTTGAACTCACGGACCTCGAGATCATGACCTGAGCCGAAGATGGACGCTTAACTGACTGAGCCACCCAGGCGCCCCTCCTTCAGAAGTTTTGAAGGAATTAACATTGTCTTTCTCCTTGCCTTTGCAAAGCCCAAAGCTTCTTGATTAAGTTCTGAACATTCACAGAGGTTGGGATGCCATTGATTTTTAACTCTTTTAAAAAATAAATACAAGTGGTATGCATGGGTATATAAGTGTATCATGTTTTTAAAACTTTAAAGATTGGGAAGATGATGGGGTGTCTGGGTGGCTTAGTTGGTTAAGCCTCTGACTTTGGTCCTGGTCATGATCTCACAGTTTGTGAGTTCAAGCTCTGTGTCGGACTCTGTGCTGACAGCTCAGAGCCTGGAGCCTGCTTCAGATTCTGTGTCTCCCTCTCTCTCTGCCTCTCCCCCACTACTGTTTCTCTCTCTCTCTCTTTCTCTCTCTCTCTCAAAAATAAACATTAAAAAAAATTTAAAGATGGGGAAGATGAAAAAGGGATTCAAGGCAGAGGGACATGCGGAGGCCAGGTGACAGCAGAGTGTGTTTAGATACATGTGAGATACATCTAGATACGTGTGAGAAGAGTGTGCGACACAGGTGGAACCATGTAGATAGAGACTGAGTAACAGATGCTTATGGCATGGACCTTTGAATTTATTTCGTAGGCACTGTTTCACCCAGCTATTGTTAGCTATATGAAGCCTTCCTTGACTTATGATAGGCAAAATGAATCGACCTGTGTTTTAGCCTCTCTTAGTACTTTGTGCATGCACCTGCATGCAGGTGTGAGTACGTGCATGCTCGTGCGTATGCACATACACACACACACACACACACACACACACACACACACGCCCCACTTTAATTATCTGTGTGCTTGCTTCCTCTAGAATAGATCTGTGGGTACCAGAGCGAGATAATTAGGTCTCTGTTAAAGAAAGCTCAGCAGGTCAGTTCTTGACATTCATGGTGGTTAGGATGGCGTTGAAAACTGGAGGATGAATAGGAGGAAGAAGGAATTAAAGGATGAGAGAACAAAAGGTTATTGCATTGTCCAGGTTTGAAGAAATAAGACTGATGTAATAGTCTACTCAGAGTGGGAGGGGTATTACTTCAATTATAGTCTAATCATTCCCCTGGGTCTAATCATTCTTGATTTGGGAAATACTGTGTTATTTTTGTGTACTTTGTACACATTTTGCTTTAAAATTTTCTTCCCTTTTGGTTTCGTTAAAAACAGTCTGAAACATTTTTAACTCTTGCTTTTGTTATATTTTCTTAAACAGCAGTGATATTTTGGTTATACAATTGATGCTTGATATTAATGATGATTTGAAATACTGTCTCGAGTTCATTCCGTTAAAGAAAAACACCGGGGAATTTTAGATGAAAATAATTGGTAAAAACCTTATATTATCATTTATAGGCATTTCCTTATTCTGAGCAGTTTCATTGCCTAGGAAAGAATGTTAACCCTGACACTGTCTCATTTAAAAACAGCCGTGATGAGGTGGGTCTTTTTTATCAGTAGATGAGGAAATCGAAGCACAGAAAGGTTCAATTTCTTACCCAAGATCATGCAGGTAGCAAGTAGAGCAGAGGATGTTCGTCTCTGGTTTGTGTGTTTCTTCATTATTAAGCATACTTCCTTCTTACAGTTATGGGAAAGATCTTAAGACACATTAATCCTGTAAATGGCATCACGTGTTTATGGTATACATACCTCCCCTATCATCAGCTGACTATTTTGTTTGCCAATTTCCTATAGTGGATAACTTCTCAGATCTTTTTTGGCCCTTCTTAAATTGCATACCCAACATTGACCACTGTCTTTTCATGAATGAAAAAAAGATGGATCGACATGAGATTATTATTTAGTTTCTTCTTTTTTTTTTTTAATTTTTAAAATGTTTATTCATTTTTTAGAGACATAGGAGATGAAGCATGAGTGGGGGGAGGGGCAGTGAGGGAGGGAGACAGAATCCGAAGCAGGCTCCCGGCTGTGAGCTTTCAGCACAGAAGCTGGCATGGGGCTCGAGCACAGGAACCATGAGATCTTAACCTCAGCCGAAGCCGGATGCTTAACCAACTGAGCCACCCAGACTCCCTTAGTTTTTTCTTTTTTATTTCCTATTAAAAATTTTTTTTAATGTTTATTTATTTTTGAGAGAGAGAGATCGTGAGCAGTGGGGGGCACAGAGAGAGAGGGAGACACAGACTGTGGAGCAGGTTCCAGGCTGTGAGCTGTCAGCACAGAGCCGGACCTGGGGCTTGAACTAATGAGCCCTGAGATCATGACCTGAGCGACCCAGGCACCCACTTTTTATTTCCTATTTAGAAAATAACTCTATTTTTCATCAAAAATCTTTCTATACTCATTAAGACAACATTGGTGTTCTTGTTTAATGTGTATGGTTGATAGATAAAATTTGATACTATTTACTTTTTATACTTTCTTACACTTTCACAAATTGCTAAAGCCTCTCCAACTGCTGTTTCTTCTTCATGGTATCATTAAGAAGAAGTTACATGTTTCTTCTGAACAGCCAGCAGTTTGGTATTGTAGCAGATACTTAGATATTTTGCAGGGCTTCAGCAAGTTGTTACAGTGAATGTCTTTAAGAGACAGTGCAGTAGGCAGAGCTCTGCAGTTGAGACACCTGTAGAGATCAGCACACCTGCCCTCAAGCAAAAGACAGTAATTAGTTGCTCATATTCCCTTGCAAACTTCTCCAGTTTTGTTGCACATGAAACACAAAGATCACAGCAAGGCTGTCATGAGCTCCGCACTGTTGGAGTTGTTTATGCCCATTCAATTTTTAATGTTCCTATAAGACATTTTGATGGGAACCCTGAGCCTAAAGGGATTTGCATGCTTGATCAAACCTGTGATGATTTAAATATAGAAATAAAGAGAAATCTTTGGATTACATTGACTGTTAACTTTTAGGACAACGTTAGTGGAAAACATTAACATGATACTTGAGGCAAAGTTGTTTTTGATCAACCTTCACAACTTTTCCGTTTCTTGACAGCAGGTATAGCTTCAGTAAATCTAAACAAGTTCTTTAATGCTTATAAATCCAAGTGCATGTGGATGTCTGGATGGCATGGTCTGAATATTTTAAAAGATGATTTTATACCAACCACTTTTATTGAAATTGAACTATTCTCAAGTCTCAATATTTTAGTCCTACCACACTGTCATGTGCAGTTTATATTATTAAAAAATGAGATGACAGGTGATTGAATCTTAGTAAAATAGAGTAGTGTATATGAATTGGATATATTGGGGCCAAGGAAATTTATTACTCAAAGCACTTGGAGGTCTTTTCATACCATTGTTTTATTATTTATTTATTTTATTTGATTATATCTTTTATTTTATTTTATTTTTAATTTTAAATGTTTATATATATATATATATATATATATATATATATATATATATAGAGAGAGAGAGAGAGAGAGAGAGAGAGAGAGAGAGAGGGAGAGAAAGAGAGAGAGGGAGAGAGGGATAAAAATTTAAAAAACTAGCATTTTATCAGGTGACCTTTAAAGTAGCTTTTAAGTCTGGAAATCAATCCTTTGGTTATATTAGCATAAGTTATTAATATACAGCTTTACTAAAGATACATTACTAATTCTTAAATATATTTAGTTTGAAAAATACTATAATTTCTAATATTATAGCAGATTCTGTTCCCATGGATTCTGAGAAAAAAATAACTGTAGCATCTTATCTTTTTAACATCGAATGATGGATGTACATGCTTCGTACATTGGTTCTGAGAAACAGGTGGGCATCACGGAACTGTCAGATTAGGGTGAACTAAAGAAGGTGTTCTACGGCACTGGGCCACCATTGACAGAATTGGAAACCTGAGTGCTAGTGCATTCGTTCAGTCCGTTGTGTGTCACATTTCACTTCATTACTACATAGAATCTTCCAATGGGTTTCTCAGCATAGTGATTCATTAGTTCTTCAGCAAAAAATGGCTTGCACGATATACTTGTCACAAAGCTTAACCTCTAAATTGTATATACATTTTTCGTATTTGCATGACTTTCTTAGCTAGAAGTAAGCCTCAGTGTGGCCGGAACTAGGGATGCCCCACTTGTGACCTCATGATTGTGTAACTAGCATAAACAAAGTACTCTTACATGTTATATGTGGGACATTTTGGCTAGCTTATACCTCGTTGACTTTCAGTAATTTCACAAAAGTCATTGTTAAGAATTGGTCTGTCCATAGTGGCCTTCAGGATTCCTGATAACTTCATGTAAATGTTGCATAAGACCTTTGGCAGTCTGCTTCTTACATAAATGCTCCATGTGCCCTGGGTTGGTATTTATCTATTTATCCCTTAGTGTCTAACTCAGTGTGATCAGTCGGTGTTGGTTGGATTAGTGAACGATCGAAAATACTATGTAATGCATACGAATAGTCTATGGAACATACTATAGCAAAGAGTGGATCATAACACCGTTAGCAATAGAAATGATTTTTTTTCTCCTTTTTAATTTTTTTCTCAGTGCAATCCTAGGTCAGTTTTTCTTTTTTTCTTCTCTAGAATAAGTACCTATGATTAAAAAAAATTTTTTTTAATGTTTATTTATTTTTTGAGAGAGAGACAGAACATGTGCAGGAGAGGGGCAGAGAGAGAGAGGGAGACACAAAATCCGAAGCAGGCTCCTGGCTCTGAGCTGTCAGCACAAGGCCCGACGTTAACCGACTGAGCCACCCTGGCGCCCCAGTGCCTATGATTTGATTTTAACTTTACCTTTTTACTATCCTTGCATCAAAAATATTCTGTGGGAAAAAAAAAAAAAAGTTATATTTTTACCATGCTGAAGTTAAATTCTTCTTACTCTTAAGTCACAATCTGGATCCATTTAGCTTATTTAGCTTTGTTTTCTACTGTCCTGTAACCCTTGTGTAGGACAGATTTTTCACCCTGTTTCAGGATAAGCCACACTTCCTTCGACCTCGTGCCTTGGCCTGAGCTCCAGTCTCATGAACTCCTGGGTTACTTCTGTTTTTGACTCACCAGTTTAGAATTAAGTCATAGTGTCCCCACGTTTTGCAAAATGCGTGTCTCCATCTAGTTTGTAACTTCATTACTGTGATTTAAAATTTACAAAAACTTAATTCTTTTATTTCTGGCATACGGCAGAATGCTGGGTACTTTGTAGTCACTCAGTAAAACTGTACATGCTAGTTAATCTCTAGCTTTACAATAGGAAAGTAAGCTTCCTCCCAAAGAAGGCGAGAAAGACCTGATAGAGACAGATAGGGACAAAAGAAGGAGGGAGGTAAGACAGGAGGGAGGAGAGGAAGAAATGAAGGAGGGAAGCAGAGAAGGAAGCGAGGTCGGTGTAGCATATTTTGTGAAATAGGGAAAGAGCAGTGTTTTGGATTTGAAAAGCTTCAGTTTAAATGTGATTCTGGCTACTCACTTTGTAATCTTGGATAAGTTTCATAATCTTTGGGATTAAATGATATTAATATCTACCTGGTAAGCTTGTTGTAAGGGTTGAATTGTAGAATATAAGTAAAGTGCTTATTAAAGCACATTCTCTGGTACATGATGCATGTTTAACGAATGTTAGCTAACTCTGTTACTTTGCAAGCGAGGAAAGTGAGGCTTAGAAAGCTGACCAAGGGTCATATAGCCAGTAAATTGTGGAGAGAGGATTGAAACCCACGTTTTTCTTACTCTGCAGCAGTATGTTTTTAATCGCTCCTCTGCCTTTTGGCTAAGATCGAGTGTAAAGCAGTGTTTTCAAACATTAGTGTACATCAGAATCCCCTGAAGTCTCCTCAAAATATGGATTGCTGAGCCCCAGTCTAGAGTTTCCTGTTCAGTAGGTCTGGGGTGGGACCTGAGAATTTGCCTTTCTTTCTTTCTTTCTTTCTTTCTTTCTTTCTTTCTTTCTTTCTTTCTTTCTTTCTTTCTTTCTTTCTTTCTTTCTTTCTTTCTTTTTTTACCTTTATTATTGAGACACAGACACAGAGTGTGAGCAGGGAGGGGCAGAGAGAGAGGGAGACACAGAATCCGAAGCAGGCTCCAGGCTGTCAGCACAGAGCCCGATGCGGGGTTCGAACTCACAAACTGTGAGATCATGACCTGAGCCGAAGCCTGACGCTTAACCGACTGAGCCACCCAGGTGCCCCGAGAATTTGCATTTCTAACAAGTTCCCAGTTGCTGCTGTTCGTTCAGGGACCACACTTTGAGACCCACTGCTGTACAGTTCTATTTCTCCATCCTAGCTGGACCTACGAAATCACTTAGGGAGCTTCTAAATATTACTGACAAAATAGAATCTCTGGTTGTGGGGCCTAAACAGCAGCTTCTTAATTTCTGTTTTATTATTATTTTGTAAGCCCTCCGGGTGATTCTAACGTACAGCCAGAGTAAGAATCACGACCCTGCCTAAAGCTAGACTCTGCAATTTTCCATTAGAACTAGGTAGTAAGCAAAGCGCTGGCCTTGAACAACCTCCTGGGTGCTCAGTGATGCAAGGCCACAAGTAGTGTGGTGTTTTGCCCTGTAATGTTTTAAAACAATTGCTCCTGCTTAGAATCTTTTATTATTTTACCTATTCTAATTATTGGTGTGTACTGTCTGCATTTTTCCATCCAGTTTCACCCTCAAATAATGTGCTCTGAATACCTTCATTAATCTCTAGGGTGGATTTTATGTTAACATTTGGCAGAAGCAACTATTTAGCAACAGTTGAAGCATAAAGTAGATAAAGGAATGGATCTAATTAAAAAAGTTTTTTTTTTTTTCAATGTTTATTTATTATTGAGAGACAGAGAGAGACAGAGCATGAGCATGGGAGGGGCAGAGACAGGGGGAGACACAGAATCCAAAGCAGACTCCAGGCTCAGAGCTGTCAGCACAGAGCCAGACGCGGGGCTCGAACTCACAAACTAACTCACAAACTTAACTGACTGACCCACCCAGGCGCCCCAGGAATGTATCTAATTTTTTTTAAAAAACAATCAGTTTAGCAACGTATTGCACTTTTAGAATTCTGATGATGAGTTTGTTCTTTTGTCTGAGATGCTGTTGGACATTTTACGTTTTTATGTTAGGGCACCAGATATTGGTTAGGACAGATGGTGATAGGAGTACATATGTAAAAATGCGGTAGAAACATTGGTAAAAAGACTCATTTCTTCTGTTACATGATTCAGTCAATAAATATATACAAACCAAGCCATGAAATCATTTACTGGATAAGAGTGGGCAAAATACCACATAATTTCATTAACCTTTAAGCAATGAAATTATAAATCCCTATGCAAATGATTAAGGTTATCATTGCCTATCACCCCCTTTTGATACCTACAGACTGTTAATTCTTCTCTGTCCTGCTGAGTCTTATTAAAACTTCTGATTGATGTACTTTTATTAAAAGGTTTAGAATTTACCAATTTAAAACACTTGCTTCACACTATCACCTCTAATTTAACTAGGCCATCAAACACAGTATTTTGCAAAGCGGAAAAAGTCAATAGCTGTTTCTTTAAAAAAAATAATAAATTGAAATGAATTTTAAACTCTGCTTGGAGGTGAGCAACTGCTATATACTACTAGGTCTTTTGATAGTTGATTTGTTCCTTTAGTATGCAAATTTTAGGTTTACAAAGATCTACTGCTTTTATTTAAGAAATATGCCTGGAGGCTAGATTGGTAAGCTTTAGGGAGATATCTAGTTTGGTGTGAAATAAATAGTTGTTAAAGGATCACATGAATTGGGTCCCAGAAGATAAAGAGTAGAGCTGAGACAGATTGAGAAAAACGGACTATATTTCATTTCATTTGGCTAAAAATACCACTAAATTAAAAACGAAGACAATGAATGATGGCAACACAAAGAAAATTAATGCGAATAAGCCATTTTGGTGCGGGGGGGGGGGGTTAGATTTTGTGAAAAGTTCTGACTAGTGAGAAGTTTAAAGGAAAGGGCTTACTATATCCCTGACCAAAGAAGTATACTTATACGTTTGGAAGGCTCTTGCGAGCTTTAGAGTTTTGGGAAAGAAGACTCTTGACCTCTTGGCCAAGGAGGAAGGGGTGGGTTACTTTCCTGGCCTGTCTGCAGCATCACTTATGGTCAGTGAGATGACAGATGTCATAGAACATCCTCACATTCAAAAGGAAAGGACTCAGGATTGCTATTTTAGGTTGGAGTCTATAGGTAATCTGGTTCGCAAGTGTAAAGCAAATGATGTAATAATAGACTTCTAGCTTTGGGGAAGCGTTTATCACCGAACTTTTGCATCTTTGACTCTCAAATGGATTAAAAAAAGAAAAAAGTTATGAGATATATTTCTACCTTGATAGCTTCTATAATTCTCTTTACCTTTTTTTTTTTTTTTTTTTTTTTTTAAGTGCTTCTGTCTGCCTTTTTGGATGTTTTTATGCACCCTGGCTCTCAGAGATAGAATATTCCAACAGTATCATCTAGCAAATGAAGTGTCTGCTGTATGTGCATGTTTGTTTTGTGTCTCTGGTGGTGGACACTGAGGGATGGAGAACAGGGATGATGATGATGGGTGAAGATGGAATGTTGAGGCTTTCTTTGAGGCTGGAAGTCCTCAACCTTTTTACCATCAAGGACCCCCTCTATGCAGGTTTGTATGTATGAATAAGTAGATTTCCATACCTTTTCCTGTTCAGCATTATTTTTGTTAGTTTTTATTTTTGGACTTTAAGATTATTTTAAAGTTTATTCATTTATTGTGTGTGTGTGTGTGTGAGAGAGAGAGAGAGAGAGAGAGAGAGAGAGAGAGAGAGAAAATATAGCACATGCATACATGCATGAGCAGTGGGGGGGCAGAGAGAGGGAGAGAGAGAGAGAATCCCAAGCAGGCTCCACACTGTCAACACAGAGCCTGACTTGGTGCTTGAACTCTTGAACCGTGAAATCATGATCTGAGCCGAAATCAAGAGTCGGCTGGTTAACCAAGCTGAGCCACCCCAGCATCCTGGACTTTAAGATTATTTTACAAACTTTTGAATAGTCATTATGTTCACGTATGCAAATTCAAAAAGTGACAAAAGCTATGAAATTTCTCTTATGCCCTGGTCCCTTAATACTTTCTTTATACACATGTAATCAGTGTGTGTGTGTGTGTGTGTGTGTGTGTGTGTGTGTGTCTTTCTAGAGATGTATACATATATAATCAATATATTTTTTTTTTTTTGTTCATGTATTGGTTTATATATTTACCTTGTGAACATTGTATTTTGGAAGTTTTTTTTTTTTAAATGCCAAACTGCACTTAACAATATAGGTTTTATAGCCTTATTCTGGTATGACTTATTTCTATTAGCTTTTAATAACACTGAAATTAGTTTCAGATCTGCCCCTCACTCCACCCCCTTGCACTTCGTGAAGCAGAATTCCACGTAAATCTTGGGGAGGTTCCACGCTTATGTGTCAAATTCTGCCTTTCTTCGGTAGCCTCAGTGGGCATGCAATGTTTCTGAAGCCCTTGCAGTTATCACGTCCACACAGTAATGCTTTCTTGTTCTTGAGGAATTCTCATTTGCACATGCTGGGTTCAGAACAGATTCTTTTGTGTCTTTTTTCCTTATTTCATTCTTGTACTCTCCTCCACTCACCTCGTTTTACTTCTGAATTTCCATTTTTCTGTGAGCTTTTATATTTGTACTCATATTTGGTTTTATTTAATTTGACTTCCTTTTTTCTGATCTTAGTTGAGTGTGTAAGTTTAAGAGTGCTGGGAACCATCTAAGACTGTTTTGTTCCTTTAAATTTTACTTCTATTGAGTCTGTAAAGGGTACTGATTGAGAGCATGGGATCTGGAGCCAGATTGCCTGGTTTGAGGCCTAAGAACATGACCTTGGGCAAGTTACTTAACTTCTTTCTGCTTTATGTTTTTTACACTGTTCAGTGGGGTGTAACAATATTATCTACTTTAGAGATGCAGTGATTAAATTATATAACAATTGCATAGTGCATATCAAATATTAGCTATTTGTATTTTTATGATATAGCTGTGATTATATTTGGTTTTTATAGGATGTGACTTAGCGTTTTTAAGCTTATAATTTTGAATATATTTGTATATATTTTAAGGAACCATATAAATCTTCATTCCAGAATGTAGCCTTCTTATTTATTTACTTTATGTTTCTGTTTTTGTTTTTTTTATTTTAGAGAGAGAGAGAAAGAGAGAGTAAGCAGGGGAGGGAGACAGAGGGAGAGGGGGTGGGGGGAGAGAGAGAGAGAGAGGGAGAGGGAGAGTCTCATGCAGGCTCTAGCCTCAGTGCAGAGACCAACAGGGGGCTCAATCCCATGACCCTGAGATAGTGACCCTAGCAGAAACCAAGAGTCGGATGCTGAACTGACTGAGCCTCCCACATACCCCTAACCTTCTTTTCTAAACTGTTAAAATGAATCTATAAGCTATCCGGATAAAATAGTAAGTTCTGAATGTGAGGGTAACTTGAATATATACATACATAAATTCTCTTTCCTTCCCTTGTTGGTTGAGCCTAGTGTGTATATTTTTTTTCATGGTGTTCTTTTTGTGTATGTAGAGCAGCAGTCAATAGAATTACAATGCAATAATTTAAAATTTTCTAGTGGCCACATTAAACAAGTAAAAAAAAATAAGTTTAATTAATTTTGTTAATATATTTTATTTAACCCTATATATCTAAGTTACTATCATTTCAACATGTAAGTAATATAAAATTATTAAGATATTTTACATTCTTATTTTTGCCCCAAGTCTTTGAAATCTACTGTGTATATTCCACTTACAGCACATTTCAATTCAGACTAGCCACATTTCAAGTGTCTAATAGGCACATGTGGCTAGTGGTTACAGTATTAGGACAGTTGTAGTGTATAAACTACTTTCAAATTTGTCCTTTTAGTTTAGGGAGGGTTTTATGATATTTTGCAACAATTGATAAAGCTAGATGCATCTAATAGGCAGATAGAAATGATAGGTTTGCGGTGTGAAGAAAGCTATGGGAGGGGTTGGATTTGGGAGGGATCAATGAATATATAGATGGTAATTGAAATCTCAAAGTCAAGGACAGAATGAAACCATAATATCCCTGAGGATAAAGCCCCAGGGGATTCCTAGAAAAAGAGCCAAGTTAAAATAGGGAACACTCATAGACTAGAGAAGAGCTGCTAGGTGGTCGCACCCTGGAAACCAGTGGAAGGGAATTTCAAGGAGGCATGGTGGGTAGGCCTGACAAGTGCCAAAGTCTAGCAGAATGAGGAATGAAAGTAGGCAATTATTAGCATACCTTGGCAATGGCTGTTTCAGTAGAGTGATAGCTCAGGAAGCTATGTGGTAGTTTGAGCATTGATGGAAGTTCCGGTGAAGGCAATGAGTCTATATTCTTTTTTATGGAGCTTGTCAGGCTAGTTGGTAGTGTTGAAAGAAGTGTGCTATTTATGAATGAGAAGGAGCCAGTGGAGAGAAAAAGATTGGAAGTGGAGGAAAAGGAGAAGAATGGTGGAGCACAGTTTTTAGAAAAGGTGCGAATGAATAGGGTTCGGTGCATAGGCAGAGGGGTTAGTAATGGCACAGAAGAAGGTGAATTACAAAATAGGAGAGAAAGCATTCTGAGATGGGAATTTGTATGAATTTGTATATGATAGAATGGATTCCTAGTTGTAGGCAATAGCTTGTTTAAGTTGCAGCCAGCCAGCTAGTTTAAGCAAAAAGGGATATGTTACACACTGCTTAATTCCCCAAAGTGCCAAGGAACTAACCTTGACTGTTAATAAGCTAGGAACAGCACAAGCCAAGGGAAGCATCCAGTTACAGTATTTTAGTAGAAGATCCACCATCACTTGCTACTAGGAACCTGTGATATTAGGGGTCATTTTAGAGTATCTGGCTGATTTTCTCAGAAGAACAACATGCCTTCACTACAAGATTTGATCTCTTTGGAGGTGGTCACCACCTTGACTTGCTCACTTCTGTTTTCTAAGTCTTGCATGGATTTTTCTGATTGTTTGGGTCTGGGTCCCCATAGAAGGCATGATGCAAGTGAATCTGGGAAATGGAGTTTTTAGCTTTGGACGTCCTATAGTAGAGGAATCTAGAGAGCAAGCTAGAGATGGAGTGTACCGTGGGTGCTTCTGGCTCTGATCTGTCATGAATTAGAGTCAAGATTCACTCAGGGCACCAGTCATCTGAAGGTTTGAGCATCGTGGATGGTCCACCTACAAGATGGTTCACATGTAAGCCTTTGTTGGTTGATTCTGGCTCTTTGGCAAGAGGCCATGTAGACTGTTCCATAGAGCTGTTTGTCCTCATGATGTGGCAACTTGCCTCACCCAGAGTGAGTGATCCAAGAGAGCAAGGAGCTAGCTGTAGTATCTTTTAGGACCTAGCCTCAGAAGTCAGATAACATCATTTCCAGGGCATTCTGTTTTTCATTCAAACCAACCCTCATGCAACGAGAAGGAACTACATGAAGTCATGAATTTCATGAGGTGAGGATTTGGGGCTCTCTTGGAGGTTGGCTACCATGCCTCCCCACATTCCCCATTGCCCATCTTCCTTTAACAGTAGAAATTGATCAAATTTATCTGTAGAAGAGAAAAACAATTGAAAAAAAATAGAAGGGAACTTGCCAAGAATTTGGATAGAATGTGGTTTTGTGTTGGATCTTAAGGGTACCAAGTGCACAGTAGCTGCCAATTTTTTAAAAGATTCAGAAATGCTGTTCAGTTACTTGTTCTCAGGCTTCTCCTCTAAAGGCAGACAGTGTATCATAAAATTATAACTCAGTCTAGGTGTGTGTATTTTGATGTTTGAAGATAATGAGGTTGTGATATACTGTCTTCCAGAATAGCTCTCCCTCTCCTGTCCTCCTCTCTGAAATGAAGAGGTTTGACTCGCTGTCCCTGTGGTCCTTTCTCAGCCTCCATTTCCTAAGACCCTGACTAGCTTTGAGAACTGGAGTGAACATCTGTGACATACTGGATAGATGTAGGCCATTCTCCAATGCCTTGGTCACATCATCTTATTTCTTTCATATCATGTGTCACAAACTGAAATGATACTGCTGATGTGTATGTCTCCTTGCATCCTTCCTTCTCTTCCCAAAATCAAGCTCTAGCAGGGCAAGTTTTGTCTTGTTCACTGCTGAATTCCCAGCAACCAGTGCAGTGCCTAGTAGATGCTCAAGGGGTGAATGTCTAAATAAGAAAATGATTTTTCGAGGAAATGTATTACAAGATCATTATTTGTAATAGCCCACCTCAAAAGTTTTGTTTTGTGTTCTCCTTCTACTTGATTTACGTCTTCTGAGCCTTTCTCTTATCTTTTTTGTCCTTTTTTTTCCCCCTTTTTTGGTGACTCCAGCTCAGGATTCTTTCTGTGGCTGTGAATGTTTTTGTCTTGTTCAGAGTTGGTGGCTGGAAGGGTCTCCATACTGATTTCTTTCTGAAATAGGTTATTTGGACTTCATGAGTACTGTTTAATTAAGATAATTCTTTTTAGAGATGCTTTTGGTGATCCTGTGACTTTATGCTATGTATACTGTTTGGGAGACATATTTCTCATTGCTTTGCTAGCTCTTCCCTTTTATTTGCCATACAGATCCTTTTTGGATGAGTTACTATGTTAGTTTTGACCCTGTCAGTATTGATGGACCTAAGGATTCTGACTTTAATGTATACAGCACAGGAAAGTCACAATATCCACCCTTGGGTGTATTGTAAGATCTTACTGTCTTCACTGTGCATGGCTTGCAGAGAATACAGAGCTGTGTAAGTTAAGTAACAGCTCACACCTGATATAAAGCTCTCCCAGAAAGTAGTGTACTTACGGTATTTACCCAGATACAGAAGTGTCTGTGTACCTCCATTGTTTCCCTGGAGTGAAAACCCCAGACCTGGACTGATTATCCATATGCATTCCAACCTGTCTCTGAGATCTTAGACTATCCTCAGCAGAGGTTCTTGACAGCTTTTTGGATTATGGAGCTTTTTACAAATCTGACAAACTATTGACCTTCTCTCCAGAGAGGTATCCATTTACATAAACCCACACATTTTACATATATCATTTAGAAGTGTATAGACTCCTAAAGTTCATCCATGTACCAAGGTTAAGGACCTCTAATCTGAATTCTTCTTCTTAGTTTTGAGTTATAACTGATTTGGGAAAATTTGGAATGATTGAAAAGAAAAACCCTTACTAGTTAAGACTCAAAACATTTCTATCCTTGGAGACTCTTCTTCCATCCTGGAATATTCAAGAATCAGAATACTGGATCATCCAAGCAAACTCTTGTCCAGATAAGGATTCAGAATTTAGGCTGGGCTTATTTTGAAGATAATATCTTAATTACGTCCTTTGATCTCACAGGTACCTCTGATTAGATTGGATATATGTAAAGAGGGAAATCACTGTTTCTGGATCATCAGGTGAGCACATGGGACTTCATTTTAATTTGTCCACTGAGTCAGTCCTCTGTCAGTATGTGGGTATTTCCTATCATCTGTTCTTTCTTTATTGCAGTGTGGGTCAGTGAGATGATAAATATTTCTTAAGTTTTACCAGATTACTTCCTCTGCTGCTTGAAGTCAGATTTCTTTATTTTAATTTTATCTCATTATTATTGCATATACTCACACTTCTGTAGCAGATAAAAATTCTCTGCTCTTCTTTTTATGTATATACTTTGGAGAGTTGTGGACAGCTCTCATATTGTTCCTTGGTTGTCAGCCAAGTTATACACATTTAACTCCTTTAATCTTTCTTTGTAATTCAGTCGGCTTGGCTGCTTTTTCTAGATTTTCCCCCATTTCATCTGCATCATTAATAAACAGAAAAAACATGTTATCGCCTGGCTTCTTCTACATACTTTCATTCTTTTTCCTTCCTGGTTTTGCGTCAGATTCCTCATTGAACTAAAGCCAGCCAGACATCATTTCTCTGGGCCACTTTGGCAAAACATGAATGCCTTGCCTACAACTATCAGTGTCCCAGGCAGTAACAGCATCACCGGTATACACAAGAGGAGAGAAAGGGAACGTCAGGAGAACACTGAAGAGCGAAATGATACATTTTTCGATTCTGTGGCAGACCAGCCCATGCCACCCAGGGTAAATCTTGGTACCTGAAACCTTCCCCACAGGGTTTGTCCTCCCAAAGTGTGGTGCACAGCACCAATTTGAATAATAAGAGAAGCCTGGGCTGTGTATTGTTTGTGAAGTTTGGCCACTGTTCTCACTCTGTTTCTTTTCCACACTCTCCCACTCCCACCCCTTTTCCCAACACCGATCGTGACTTGCTGTCAGAATCTGTGGCCATGAGCAAAACTGGGCGGGGGGATCATTTTGTGGGTTCAGGTGGTAGGTTAAATAGGTTCAGGTGGTAATGCCTCATGCTTCTGTGTGTCACATCTGAGGCAAGTGCTTTAGTTCTCGCTGTTTCTGTAACAGTCGTTGGTCTTCTTGTAACACCTGGTTCAGTGGAGATGTACAGGAGGAAGGGACAAGTGCACCTTTGGTGCTGTTCATCAATGCTGTATTAGTTTCACAACTTTGTTCCTGTCCTGATTGGCAGGGAGAAGCATACTGCTTCTAGATGATGCTGAGCTTAGTGTAAAATATGCCAGCATGGGATCTGGGCTTGTCACAGTTCATTTTTTCTTTTCATTTGGTTTGTAGAAAATGGACTTCTACCTCTACTTATCTTGTACATTAGAGAGAAAAGGGTCATACCTCTAGCTGATGGCTTATTGGTGTTTTTACTCACCAGATTCAGGTAGTGTATTTAGTTGAAGCTTGCAACAGCACACGCTCGGCTTTCTCGTTTGTGTTAGCTTTGCTCCTAGTACAGAATTGAATAGGATAGAAGAGACGGTTTTCCTGTTTGTCTCTGTGGCAACTTTCTAGATGATTTGTGGTTTAATCCTTTAAACATTTTTGATCATTTATCACCTCTTTTCTTGTAAAGGCATAAAATATTCAGATACTACTGTTACAATCTTTTAATCAGGTTATTTTATTTTGAGGAAATCAAGGTCAGAATAACAGCTGACACAGTTGCCTCTGAATAGTGACCTAAAAATTACGACACTTCTGTTAGTTTTCTGTCTGACTTTATGGCCTTCGTTCATCTATCAGATTTTAGATAAGATCATGTGATTGTGAGTCACATATTTCTTGATCTCTGGCTTCTTGAATAGGTAAGCATGTAACCTGGACCCCTTTAGGTCTGATTCTTTAAAAAATGTTAATCTCTCATGTGTCTTTAAACTGCCGACAGCGTTGTACCCAAGTTAATTTCTTTACGCAATTGGTAGATTCTTCAGCATAACTTTTGTTTCTTGAGTCTTTTCAAGACCTGTCAAAGAAAACAAAATGCTAACCTGACTTTAAGGGGCAAAAAAAAATCCTCCCCCCTCCCGGCCCCGTACTATATTATTCTTTGTTCTCTGTGTGCATCAAAGTGACAATCCCACACTGTCTCAATTGAGGGAGTCTAGCACAAAATAAAAAACAGCCTGGCACTGTTCTAGGCTGGCAGCCAAAATGTTTTGTGTAGCTTGGTTCTGGCAGTGGTTTTCATAAGGCAGAGGGTCTACCCTCCCAGCGCCACTGAAGGAAGGCAAGCAGGCTTAGTCTCTCCTGCTTCTCCCATTTCTTTTCCTTCCTTTTCCTCTTCCTTCATGTAGAGCACCATAGGAGAACAACAAAGCAACTTTTTCTTAAATAGAAACACCCTTCTCCTCACAACTTCCCTGTTTACTAAATGGCATTGTTCCTTAGGGAAGCTTGTGTTAAATCTCCCTTTTCCAGCTCTTAGAGATTTCCTTCACAGTTGGCATTTTTGCCACGCTTTTCAGAAACCCCTTCTGAATATTGCTAACTTTGGTCCTGTTGACATGGTATTTTTGATTGATTGGAATCCTGTCTTCCTTCGCAGCTTCTTATTTGAATGGAAACTCTTGAAGATAACTTGGTGGTTTTAAATGGATTTTTATGCCAAGATAGCTCTTGTTGAAACCCAAAAGTCTGCCATTGTTTTCTTTTTGTCTAAAACTCAGGGTCAGCTTTTAGCATTTGTGAATTGAATACTCATTTTTAGAATGTCTGATAAGTTTAGGTAAGCAGGTTAACTTCCATTAAATATAAAGATGTGCATTAAAAATTTTTTCCTTTGAAATGAAAATGCAAGGTTAAGCAGAGTGCTTTTAGGTTTCCCAGTTGTTTCTAAATTATAGCTAGGGACCTATTATTACAAGGAGTGTGAACAGGTAGCATTATGATTTTTAAGTGATGATTTGAGCAGGAGACTAGGTTTTCACTATGAGCAAGCATTTATGAAATTTCGTAGAATGTTCCTCAAAATACAAATGTGTTTTCTGTTGTATTAAGCAAAAACAAATGACTGACTTTCAAGTGCTCTATTTTAAAAATTAGTGTTTTGCAATCAAGATAAGAATAGTTAAATAGGCAGAATATGTTTTCTAAAGAGGAGATTGATATTATTGTGACTGATTTTTATTTTAAAAACTTGTCAATGATTTTTGGCAATAAGAAAATTACTTTGGGAGGAAAAATTCATGAATTTTTGTTAATGGTATAACAAATGTGACTGAAAAGAAAGTAAATAAGGTTCCTGTTAGAATTATTAATGTGAAACATTTTTATATACCACATATACTGGGAAATAGACCTATTATGCATACATTAAGATAAACTTGTACAATCTAAGCGTTGTTTTTTTTTTTCCCTAGAGATTTATTTTTAATTTAGAAAATGCTTTAAAATCATTGAAAGGATTTGTAAAACAGGTATATGAGAAGTATGCATTAAATAAACTCACCTGTTATTTTCTCTCAATCTCAAGACAGGTTCAGCAACATATTGGCTCATTAATTTCACAAAACAAACAAGTACCCACATTGCTTTATATGTATAATGCACATGTTAATAAATGCTAACAATTCTCCATTCCCCCCAATGCTGTTTTTTTTTGACTTGTATTTAAGTGCCCTTTTCTGTAGAGTAGCTAAAATCAATCTGGGTGAGATGCCTGTTAAGTTATATCAATTAAATCTTTACGTCAACATTTTACGTTTTAGACGTATGACATTTTTTAGAAGGAAAGCCAGTGAAACTTTTTTTTTCTTGGTCCTGTTAAGTGCGTGACTGTCTGTCTGGAGTCCTCTGTGCCCAGGTGTGATGGTATAGACCAAAAGCTTATTCTCTATGTTCACCTGTATGTTTATTGCATATTAAATACTATGCATTCACTTTAAATACATTTTCTCCAGTGCTATAATTTTGATTTGCAATTAAGCCCTTTGTCTTTTCTGTGGTAGGAATATATCTTTCAGTGACTTAGGAATTGCAACACGAATTGTTGTATTTATTTGTTTATTCTAACTATACACAGGGGCATAGTACAATATATTTAAGACCTGTAATGTTTGAGTGTTTGAGCAGGTTTTTGTTTTTTTTTTTTTTTTTTGTAAATACTATTGAGTTTTTCCTTTTTGTAGGTAATAAGTTCTACAGTTTTGTTTAATGCAGAACATATATCAAAGCTGTATCTTTATGGTTTGACATTATATGGTTTGCAGGAATTACTGTTTAGTAACTTAATCATATTTGTAGCAACCTGGAAAAAGAGCTTTATTGAGGGATGTCAGCAAAGTTGGATAAATACTAAATTCATTATTTTAACCAGGATTTTATGTTATTGTATTAGATACCATGTCTATAATTATGAGTAGTGTTTTGTTTCATTGGAGTATCACTTCAGGTTTTAAACGTTACTCCAGGGTAGGTGGCTTGAATATTTTGTTTGATGTCAAATATTGGTAACCTATAATAACAGATGTGGATTTCTGAATTTATGTGGTCAAAGATATTAGTAATCTTCCCTTACACGTGTGGTACAGGCTTCAGTGTTAAATTTTGTTAGAGAGTATTACAAGAACGCGTGTGTGTTAATTCGGTCGTTTGGTTCTTCCTCTAATTTTTGATACATTTTAATTCCCCCTGCCTGACATATTATCATTCTGTAGAATACTGTCACAAGTATCTCATATGTTTTCTGTGGCATCTCACACTGCTCACTTTTTATCCATAGTACCATATGAGTTCCCCCTTTCAGGTTTGCGCTGCATATTTTAAGCTGCTGATAGTGTAAGTACATTGCAAGGTAAAGTGACATTTAGCTTTTTGAGCTAGTCTCATTTTTAGCATGAAAGCAGGGTGGTTCCCCCCGCCCCCCATCTTCTCGTATTTCCCATTAAAACAAAGAAATTCAACAAAAAAGCAAACAAAGAAATTCAGAGATTTGGCTACAGCAGCAATTGAAATGCATCAAAAAGTGGCTACTACAATACAGTTTTATTAATGAATGATCTACATTGGTTCCAGCTGTGTCCATGTGATTAGGCCTTCACCAGGCAGCCATGGGTATTTCCCTATTGCTTTTATTTGATTTCCAAGAATGTGTCATCTGTTACATCAGCCCCTGCCAATATGCCCCCTGTAAAAGTGTTTTGTTTTCTTTTTCCTTCCAAATTTCTGAAGCATAAGTTGAATACCCACACATATCCCTGCCGAAATATTGTTTCTAGTGAATAGTGGCCTAGGTTTCTATGCCTGGCGTTGCATACCAAAATTCCAGAATATAAATTAAAGTAAATGTTTATTAAGTTTATCAGTAAATGCTCAGAAGTGTGGTTGCCTGGTAATGCTAAAGATAGACTATTTTCGCTTTTACATTTCCATCTTAATATTTTATTACAGTGGTATAATGTGTTATAGAGGTGGACAAGCTTGCAGATTGAAATGGGGATCGTCCAGATTGTTCCCTTCCCTGGACCATATGGTATAGTTCTAAAAGCCTTTTGTACGCTGTCTGTTCAGTTTATTGTAAACTCAATCTTTAGTGCACCTAAAAAGATAACCAAATAAAAATGGGCCTCAGAAAAAGGACTTGATATCATGTAAGGGCCTAGAAATACTTGTTTTAAAGGAGATAACTGCAGATGAAATTGAAGTTGAGATGATATAAACAAAGGAGACTTGTCATTCTCTGAATATGCTTTTGAGTTCATATGGATTGACCAGGATTGCCTTTGAATGCTGGTTTTAAAATGAAGGAATTTATGTTCTCTGACTATACTTATTATCCTTATTTATTTTATTCTTGCAGTCTCATGAAGAAGAGAATATAGCTTTTATCTGTTTTACAGAGGAAGCTTCTACCTAGGAACAGTGCCAAAAATATATATAAGCCCCAGGTTTTATGAATATATAGGGTTTTTTTTTTTAAATTGATTTCAGTGAGAATTTAGAGCTAAAACTTTCAATTATTTCACCCTTTAACTGTTACCTCTACTCAGATTATTGAAAACTTTCTAATTCCTTTCCCCCACCCCCAACTTGACCTATTATGGTTCCATAATTCTATTTTAGGAAAATGGGATAAGAGATTGCTTATCCCATATGCTAAGACTCTTTAAAAGCTGGGAATGAGATGATTTCTCCTGACTCTCACTCCCCTTCCCTCTAAAGTAAGCTACTGTTAGAGAGGAGCATTAGACATTATCCATTGCTTTTTGGCACAAGAGATTTGAAGCTGAAATTCTACCAAATGAGGGGAAAAAAAAAGGAGAGCCTGTGAAGAGCACGATTCTTTACTCTATCATTACCCTGAACCACTGAAAGGGTAACTGAGAGGAACTCAAATGTTATTGGAATGTGTAATTTTCCTTTGAATGGCCACAGTGAAATATATTTGAACAAAAAAGGCAGAAAAAGTATATGTGGCTTATGGAGTGATGGTGATTGAAATGAATGAATCTTTCCAGCACTCTAAGATAGAAACTATTCCAAGAATGGTACACATTCAAAATGTGTCCAACAGAAACTTATACAGACTATTACCTTAAGGAGCTTACTAGAGAGAAGTGGAATAGCATAATAATTTAATAATGGTAGTGGTAAATTGGACCCCAAATATATTTGGGATATATATTTTTTTAAGTTTGAAAAATTTTTAAAAACGGAGAAACTGATTTCGGTTTGCAGAGGAAGTCTTTCCTATTAAAAAAAATACTGTTATCTTGTGGTCTTTCATTTATTCAGAAGCTGCTTTCTAAAGTGCTCGCACAACTGAAAGCATAGTTTACACTGTGAAATAAACTAGGTTCCTTGTTCCTTCTCTCTTTTCATACTCCTTCCTTACTCCATTCCTAATCTTTGGCTATTTGATTCTATGTGTATATTGCATTTGTGAATGATATATATACCACACCATAAAAAATATTACTTTATAGATTTGAGGATCAGTTAAGAAGGGAAATAAAAATCTTGTAATGACTATGCAACAAATAGATTTCTGTGGAAGAATTAGAACATGCTTATTTACATAATCCACATTACTGAAAATTGTAGGACAATTGTAGAAATGTAAATTCAAAATTGTTTTTATTTCTTCTAGCTGGGAAGAACTAGATCATAGCATAAGCTGAGGAAGGGGGAGCCATAGATAGTTTAACTCAAATCCTTCCTCTTTGCTGCAGCTTCCTTTTTAATGGTAAAAATGCCTCTGGCTCCAGAGAGTAGAAAATCTTACTGACTCTGACTGAAATGAGGAAGGGTTTTATTTGTCTCATAAGAAGTCTGGAGGCAGTTAATTCACAGATAGCTGATGCCATCAGGGACCCAGGTAGCATCTCCTTTTCCCACATCCTTAGCATGTAACTTGCCTTTTATTACACAAATGACTTTTGTTGCTCCAGAAATTGTGCTTACCTTCAAGCAGGAAGAAAAGTGAAGGATTCTCAGAAGCGCTTTCCTCATGGGGAGCCGCCTCTTTTTTTTTTTTTTTTTTAAAGAAAGGGATGTCTAAGAAAAAAGAAAGAAAGGGATGTCTGCTCATGGGGGACATCTTCTTGGCCAAAAGTCTGTCACATAAGTACTTCGAGAATGAGATAAAAAGTTTTTAGCCATCTTGTTTCTATTTTGGAGGAGGACAGGGAAAAGGAGAATGGGAATGAAGGTTGAGTGAGCTCTCCGAGTTCTCTGCCATAATTCTCAATTCTTTTGTATGATGAGTTGCTTGGACCTTTGAACTTTCTGGGTACTTGGTGTATATAGTAACTTGTTGGTTCCCTTTTGCTATAAGTACATATGTTTTGGTTTTGTAATGTTATTTCTGTGTCTGACAACAGGAACTGTAACTGGGTCACCTTGGTGTCTTTACACTCACCACAGTGCCTAGATGTGGGTCTTCACTCAACACTTGTTGAATGAATGGATGGATGAGTATTAGGAAATATATTATATTTGTAATATTATTGGTGTAAATCATTTATGCCTATAAGGGATATAGTGATAGTTTTAATTTGTGAGGGGTTGTGGACTACATTTTATTGATTTGTCTGTTACTGCTAAGGGAAAATCAAAATTGCAAAGTTGTTTTGAGTGGAAGGTGCTTAGTTACAAAGGTTATAGGAGAATCCTCAAAATGACTTAGTACCAGTGCTTTTGCTGGAGTACATTATTCCATGAGTAAATAAAAATGTAATTTCCTTTTAACCCTTTGCATAGACTATTGTTTAAACAAGGATATCTTGCATTTGTCATATATTAAGATCTCAGTTTTTGAAGAAGTAAGCGATTTGAACTTATCAATATGGTAGGAAATTTGATAACTTATATTATTGATGTTGATTTACAGGAAGGAGTTGTTACAGCCTTGGTAGCCTCATGGCAAAGAGCCTACTGTGTCTCATCTTATCCTAGGTGGCATTTTAATTAATGGTTTTAATTCTTAGAGTGACAGCTTCATATTTTTTTAATCCACATACAAATAGTAATGTACAATTGAAGAATATGTCGAAAAGAAACACTAAGAAGTCATCTTTACATCTGCTTGCTTTGCTTAATCTGTCTTAGAGGAAAGCAGGCTACCTCTTCATTCAAAATCTGCAGAAGAAATGGCTGAGTGTAACTTGATAGGGTGAATCAGTGCCTCACAACTTGTCCAATGTCTAACTGAAATTCCTTTTGTTGTATTTCCGTTCTGTTTCTGTTATTTTGGCCTCAGAGGACAAAGAAATCAACTATCCACTGTCTCCCATGCAACATTCCCTATATAGCACCATTTTAATAAATTCCTCCCTTTTCATTCATCATGGCAGGGTTGCTGGTACCTTAATTACTAAAACAACCTGTGCATGGATAGAACTTATCTCAAAGCAGGGAATGTATTCAAGTATCTGGAACTTAAATTTTCTATCTGAGCAGTTTATAGTCACTGAAAATAAAGGAAGCCCTTTTAACATTCAGAAGCAGTTCTGGAGAGAGTTCCTACATAATCACAATTTAGGCAAGATAGTTTCCTAGATTTGGACTCAGAATTGGGTACTGATTGTCTGTTTTGGCCTTTAAGCTGCTCTTTTGGTCCTACTTTTGGGGCCAATGCTTTGCGCTTAAAAAAGCGTGTTCAGCCCTTTTTCACCTTTATATTCTCAGTGATCACTATAGTATCTGGCACTTAACAGGACCTAAAACTTTGTTAAATGAATTGTTTTAGTATCCCTTGGTAATGCTTCCTAATACAGGTACCTTTAGGCTTTACATTTCCCCATTCCTCTTTATTTTTCTGCCTAATGAGCACCCATAGTTAATTTTGTGTTGTCTTTATCTTCTTATTCAATAATATCTGCTATGGTTCATAACTTACTTGAATAGTTAAATACAGTGGTAATGCCTGGACAATTCAGTTTATGATGCTGCTCTAATTTTTATCTAGAAATCTCTTTTTTCCCTTTCTCATAAAGTGAGAACTTATTGTAGCCTATGGAAGAGAATTCAAGAGTATGTTAGTTGAGTGCCTATTGTGTGTAAGGCACTTTGCTGGATAATGAATAGATATAAACATAAGTTGTGCATAGACTTTGCTGCCAAGGAAATGAAATCTGGTTGACCAGACACATATATACGGTGTAACTGTTGTCCAGGTGGGATTGTGGTAACTGCTCTAATTGGGGTATAAGCCAAGTTTGGTGGTACCACAGAGGAAGGAGTAATTGCTTCTGACTGGCTGAATATAGGTGAGCAATTGACTTAAGCTTTTGCAGATGAGATGGAATTTGAATGGAGTCTTGAACTATGTGTAGGAATTTGACAGGTGGTAAAAGTGAATGGGTTCTAGGAAGAACGCACTAACAGTGCTTGGAGGTGGAAATGTGTATGGAATGTTCTAAAAATTGTGTTCAGGTAATGGTGTGTCTGTGAGAGTGACAGGAATCGAAGCTGAAAGGGAGCTTGGCACCAAATTGTCAAGGGTCTTATGTCTTGCTAAGGATTATTTTCTCTTTCTTCTGTAGAAAAAATCAGAGGTGTTTGAGTGGAGGGCTGACATTAAGTTTCAGAAAAATGGAAACATTAAATGTAGCGGCAGGGAGGGAGGACAGTCAGAAGCTGATGCCTACTTGAGGTTGAAGAAGATGAGGGAGGCTGGCGGCTCAAGGGCTTGGAAGAACGACCTGATATCAGGGGTCTGGGGTGAGTCAGCCAAAAGCACTGTGGGTTGTTGATTTGTCGAGTTGTACAGCAGTATCCTGGCTCCCAATAGAGGGCGTTTTCAGTTTTGAGCCTCCTTTCCACCTACATCATTTTGGAATACTCTAGAACATGCCACCTGTCCTCACACCTGGGAGATCAAGTATTTCAGCCTGAATTCGAGAAGAAAGTAAAAGGAGGAAAAAAAGGGTTGAATGGTTGTTAAGGGAGCCAAGAGTTATCTGCACATTTCTTCAACTCCTCTTTAGAGTGGGGGTCTTGGCCCTTAGTACTTTCTTTCTGGGCTCTTGGTTCATCGTCTTGAAGTAGAACTTGATTTTGGTCTCTCTTTGAGACCCAGCTGAAATGTTTTATAACATTTATCACTCTGTATTGTAATTATATCCAGGTCTGAGGCCAGAAACTATATTTGGGTCATCTTGATATCAAAAACACTTAGCATAACTTTTAGAATGCAGTCATTCAGTGAATGCTGAATAAAGCACATTTGTTTATGCTTTCCAGTCACACAGACCTTCTTACTCTCCGTACATGCCAAGCATGTTCCATCTCAGGATCTTGCTGTGCCTGCTGCCCGGAAGGCTTTAGATCCAGATCTTTTTAGCAACCCCCACTCTTATGGTTTCTGTTTAGATGCCATTTCATCGGGGAGGTGTCCTCTGACAACCCAATATAAAATACCACCCTTTCCCAGCCCCAGGCCTCGGCAACCGGATCCTTCATTACCTTGTGCTTTTTTTTTTTTTTTTCAATAGCACCTGTACCCTCTGAGCCACATTTACTTGATGATTGTCTTTTTACTCCAATTAGAAAGCAATTTTCTGTGATAACAGGAACATTTGTTTTGTCACCTAATTTACCCACAAGCACCTGGAACAATGCTGGGCGCATAGTGGGCACAATAAATATTTGCTAAAGGAATGAATGAATGGTAAAGATCAGACTGAAAAGGATAATAAACACAAGTATGCCAGTTTGTTTACAGCTTCATGCAAGCAATGGTATTGTTGTTATAACTTTTATAATATCAAATCATTAGTATTGCTCTCAGAAAACAAAAACAAATTCTGTTTTCTATAGATTGCGCCTGTGAAATCTAATTATGGATTAGTTTTTGTTTTAAAAATATTTGAATGCCAAGCATATCCAGTCAGAAAACACTTTTATTATCCATGCCAGCTTAATTTTTAAGGCAGTGAAATGGAAGACTGTCATTTCAGCAAGCAACTTATTTTCATTTGTGAGAATGGAATATTTTGAATATTCTAATTGATTTTTGAGGGTGATTTTACAAGAAAATAATCCTTGTTTCTGTACATTGTACATTTGCCTTTAAGACAGAAAAAACCTAGAAACAGGCATGGAAATTATTTTCCCAGAAAGTTGAGCGCTTACAGCTTCCTGATCAATGTCAGGAGGAGGGGTCAGTCAGTTCCAACATAAAAGGTAAATCTTGAGACACTGAAAACTTTAAAGATTTGGTTTAAAAAATTATTTTATATGTATATTTAAAGTTTGGAAAGAGATCCTAGGCTGCCAGTCATGAGCCCAAGCCTCTATTTTATTGTATTTTACTGCAAATTCACTTGGATATTTTTCCAGAAATCTTAAGTCTGTAATTTGGCTGTAAAAAAGTTGGTTATCAAATCAATATTATTATATGGCTTTTAGTGTCATAAGAATTCCCTTTTGGAAACCCATAAAAACTCATTTTTTCTCACCATAAACTTTATCTGTCACTTTTCTGTAAGGTCAGAGTAGTAATGCTGGAGGTGATCTGCTCTGGGACAGAGAGTCAACATAGTGGTCATAAAGTTAAAAAATGCCACATGGTGCTTTCCTGAGATTAGGGTTTCTTTTTCATATCAAGTCGGTGCTAATTTTAAAATATGGAAAGTTACAGGTTGATCACTATATTCTTAGTGTCCCTTTAAAAATAGACAAAATGATAAGCTTGGCCCTCATTTTTGCAGTTTCATATTTTTATTAGTACTTTTGTACTAATTAGGTTAGTTACAATAGTTAGTTAGTTACTTTTGTACTAATTAGGTTAGTTACAACTAGTTAGGAGGTTAATTCTTAATTATTTGTATACTTCTAATGGCAGGTTTTTTTTTTTTCTTTTTCCTTCTAGATTTCTAAGCTAAAATTTTCAGGATAGATGGTTTTAAAGATGAACTATGATGAAATTGTTGCACTGGAAAACAATTCCAGGAATAATACTTTCTTATTATTTGAAATATGTTTCATGTTTTCATAGCATTTAAATTGTAAAAAGTACTAGGACCTGGGGGTTCCATTTAAAACCATTTCTCTACTAAGTCTGAGTTGCTGTTGGGTTAATGTATATTGAGTATCCATTCAACTATTGCATGTATATAAATATAGGAAAAATATGAGTGATTATGAAAGGAGGCAGTCTTTTAAAATTGCAAGACTGTGTCTGTAGTAGTTGACTATGCAATCAGTCCCTCCTTTAACGTGTTTAACACATATGGATGATTACTCAATAGCATGTTGCTGCTTTTTTAATACATTTTGGAAATTAAGTGTGAAACTAGAAGTTCTTTTCAATTTTATGCACCTTTATTAAATATTTCCCCCTTAGTTCAAGACACAAATCTAATTATTTAAGGCACAGATTAATTTTGACACTTTACTTGAACTTTAAAACTCTGAGTCTGTACTATATCTGTCCCTATTCAAAACCGTAAGTGCCAAATAGTATTTTAGTTTCTAATATTCTCTGTCAGAGTGCAGCTTCACATTCCTTACCGATAAATAAAGATCTTGATCTGTTTACAATTATTTAATAATTCAAGTACTTTTAAAAATCGACTGAGTATTACTTTCATTTCACACATTAGACAAGCAGTATTTCCAAAACCAAATTAATAGTGTTTATGAATAGCTGTAGCCCCATTAGTTTAACCCTTGCTGATTTGATTTTTAATAAATTTCTTTATAGCAATAGTAATAGAATAATTTGAAAACCACTGGCAAGCTCCTGGAGGGGAGTAAGCCTTCAGTAATTGGGAAGTAGTTTGTTATTTCAAACAATTTGGCCTCCTTCCTAAAGTTAGAAAAAATTTATAGTTTCTTTTAATTGCAAGTTGAAATATATTCAGTGAAGATAACTTGAAGAATAAAATAAAACACAAAGAGAAATTCAAAACGGCTCATACTTCTACCATAAATGATTATTTATGCCTACCTGTGTTCACGTGTATTCTCTCTTGTGTTTCTATGTCATTTCATCATATATTTTTATATATTCATAACTTGCAATCATGCAATGGTAGAAACATTTTTCCATGTTCTTTTTATTATGATTTTTGATCATTATTCATTTAATTATGAAATTTCTTTTTGTTGGATATTTTCATTGCTTGCAATTTGAGACAAAGACTTCAGTAAAGATTCTTCATAATTTCCAGTGTTAATTCTCAGAAGTGGTACTGTTGAATCCAAAGATCGCAGTTTTCAAGATTTTTATATTACGTTCAGATGTGATAAGACATTTTAATACTTTAAAGCAGATACAGCCTTAGGCATTGGTAGAGTAGGTAGCAGCCTTCCGGCCTTGAGAAGTGTCTTTTTTTTTTTTTTTTTTTTTTAAGTTTCTTTCTTTATTTTGAGAGAGACAGAGACAGCACAAATGGGGCAGGGGCAGAGAGAGAAAGGGAGATGGAGAAGCCCAAGCAGGCTCTGCACTGTCAGCTTGGAGCCTGATGTGGGGCTCAAGCTCATAAAACGGTGAGATCGTGACCTGCGCCAAAACCAAGAGTCGGATGCTTAACCGACTGAGCCACCCAGGTGCCTCGAGAAGTGTCTTTTTAATTCACGAACGATTCTTATCCATTCTGCAGATGGCTGAAATTTTGCCATCACCTGTTGTCCCCTTGTAACATACAAGTACTCCTGGGAGAGGTAACACATTGTGCCTGGCAGACGTTTACTCTGAACAATGTGCAGGAGGTTATCCAATATCTTCAATTTAATTCTGGCAAGTATAGTTTGGACACAAGGCAGGAGAAAGGGACGTTAAAACATTGAGCAAGAGGAATGATGAGGGTGAACAATATTTTTTTAACTTCAATTCTGCTAAGATCAGTTGAACACCTGCTATATGAAATGCAAGAGAGTATATACCTAGTTTTATGAGTTTTAAGTTACAATCTCTCTCTACAGTGATTCAGGCTGTTTGTTAACTGCAAATGCTAATTAATCCAGTAGAGAGACGTATGGTCCCAGATATGGTGCATATACATGCCGGATAGAGATGCAAGGGGGAATTAATTAACTCCTAAGCAACTTTACTCTGTCTGAACACTCTGTTTGCAAAATGTGAAATTACTTCCTTAAGAGGTGATGAGGATGCAGAGTATGGCTTTGGGTAGTTGGCAAAGAATATTCTGTACTGTAGGGTCTCAGCTTCATTAGACAAAATATTTATGTCATTGGAATGTCTCCTTGAAAAACCAGCTGATAAAGAGATAATAGTGACAGACAAGGCCACTAAATAGATAAAAGTCATAGTGCTTGCTCCAATCAGGAAACTTTGAGCTGTTGTTACTTATCTTTTAGTCAGTGGAAACTTGTGTGTCAGATGATAGGGGCAAGCCTGTGCTTCCTCTGTAGAAAGACCTATAGTAGACCTTCTAGAAATTATACACTGTTGTCTCTGTATGCCTATTCTTTACTCAACAGTCTCAATCCTAAATATTTTCAGGATTTAGAAATTCCAGTCTATTATTATCAGACTGACTCTTTTTCTTATAATAGTGGGTAGCTAATAATATGCCCCTTGTGATACTTAAAAATAGTGATACAGCTCTCATTACCACATCTCTTAGCCCCAGATTTACTCAGCCCTGGTCTAAACTGGGTTTCTGGGCTTTTTAAAATTTATCATTAACGATCTCTAGAATCTATCCAGTTTTTCCAGTGTTGGCTTCTTAAACCATGAGCAAATGCCTTAGACCACTGGCAAATCAAAAGATTCTTCTCAAGGATATGGCAGCTAGAAAAGATCTGCTGTAGTACATAAATAGAAGAAAATATACTTTTAACTAGTCCTACCTCTAATAAGTAAATTACAATAATTAGGTGGAACTTTGGAGGTGAGAGAAGTGTCACTAAACATTTTAATTGATACATCTTTAAAGCATAGTTTTATTGATTTGGACCTTAAAGGACATTAGAGTTTATGTCCTTTATTTATTTACTTACTTATTTATAAATAGATTCTGATACTGACCTCACCTCACATTTCCCAAGACCATTTAAATAAGTCTGTCACTGCAGGGTGACTTTCACTAATATAAAGTGAATATTAAAGGTGTCTAACATTGATATTTTTAAGAATATCTATTTCTAGCCCTTCAGGCCTCTATGGAAATTTCTTTTTCTTTTTCCATGTGTCTACCTGATATTCTTTTGCCTCCTGAGCTGTTAGGATTTTGTATTTCTTGCAAGTTGATTTCTCTCACTGATAAATAGATTGAGTTGTGAGATTATGTCCTTTTCATTTTTTCTCTGGAAGTGAGTAAATCCAGAACTTTATACTTGGTGACATTTGTTTCAACCCATCAAGGGAATGCCACCCATGTTTGCTTGGGTTGCAGTACTTCAAATAGGACGTTGAGAATGTTTGTGTGTTAGAGTAACTCTGCTATTTCTGTTTCAAAATTAACTGAAAATGTGATATGTGCCTCCCACTTGGAGAGGGAAACTTCTCAACAATTTTTTATTTAGTTAAGATGGATTAAGTTCTTAAAAGATGTTAGAGCGAGACTCTCTAGCGCCAGTATAGTTAAGAATCTGTTAGTCATTTTATTTTAAACTCATTTGGTATGTATATTTATAATTATCTTACACAATCCAAGTCTGAGTTAAAATTTGTCATAGAAGCCAATGTAGGGTAACAAGATAATGCTTCTGACCAAGAAAGAAATGCCAGTCTAATGATTAAACCAATTGAATCCTTCTAGGTCGTAGACTTGACTGTTCTTCTGGAGTCTAGAAAGGTCAGAGAGAATAGATGCCCATGGCATGAAACTTGGCTTCTAAATCCCTGGGTAGGGCTGCTGGGGCAGAACTATTTTTCCTTAGAATGAGGTGTGACATTTTGAATACAATAAGATGCCACCTGTTATATTTTAGGTGGTGATAGAATGTGTGCGTCAAGTTCTCTCTGTAAGTAGTAATTAGTGGTAGGAAGGGGTGATTATTTGTAGTTGATAATAATAAAGGTCTTGGATGAGTTCAGAAGAAATTGTCAAGGCAATCGCTAAAGAGTTTTATGGTTTATTGACTCAAAGAGAGTGTTGAACACTTTCTGTTTGCTAAGTGCTGACATATAGTGGTAAGCAAGCAGACCTGGTCACTGTCCTTTTGGAACTTAATATCCAGTAGGGGATACAGATATTATGTGGTCACTCGTATAAATACATCCTACAAGTGTTAAGTACAAAGAAGTACTACAGATTGTTATATCGGGGAGACTCAGACTTTGTCTGATGGTGACAGTAGTAAATTATGAAATAAACTGAACTCATCTATATGGCTGACCTCTTCGCCTCCTGTTTCAAACCCTCCTGTCATGTGAATCTCGGATATTGTCTTCCTTCCTCGTCATTAAGGTCTACTGCCCTATCAAAAAGGCCTTAGTCTGGAGCTGGGGCATGAAGGATAAAAGTTGTGGGATTAGGGAAAGGATGATTATGCAGGACTCTGGAAGGAGTTATAAGAGATTAAAACAAAAGTTTTGAGTTTTATCACTCTAACTATATGGTATTCTATATAACCATGTTGTGTGGTTTATAGCACTGATATCCTAGATGTACAAATTATTGGGAGTTACGATTAAATATAATATGCGATACATATATTTATCATCTTATACTGACATTTATATTTCACACACATATAAAAACATACTGCAATATATATCATTTACATATTATAATTCTTAAACATTGATTTTTAATCCCCAAACTCCAAAGACTAGAAAATGGATGCACCTTTTACTTATATCCTACCAGATACCTGCAATGAAGTATAATGGGGAAGATAAATGACCATGGGGTCAGAAGACCTGGACTTAACCCCTTGCTCTGTCCCTTACTCTGTGATGCTCAATACTCTCCATTTCTTTTTCTATAAAAGAAAAGCTGTTGGTCAATGGCTCCCGCATTCCTTCCACCTAGGATTCTGTGGATTCTTGACTTTCCTACTTAGGTATCCATATATGAATGGGTCAGATAATCTAATTTTCTCCCACTGGACTGATTTGCAGCCCATTTCAGGAAGGTGGAAGCCTTGGAGAAATGCCATCCTGAGAAAGCAAATACATTATTCATCTTGTCAGACTTTTATAAAATGAATAGTTGATGGCAGAAAGTATTTAAAAATGCCTTTTTTCCCCTTCCCCATTAAATAAAAGTATAATTACTCAATGTGAAATGGGATCTCTAGATTTACGGTGAGGGAATTGGCTTCTCATCCTGCTTCCACTGCTAGTGTTCAACTAAGATGATGATAGACCAAGCAGATTAAAAAACTGCAGGTGATTTTCAACATTCACGGAATTTACAGATACTCATTCTTTTAGACCATGAAACTTGCGTTGGCCCAGAATGCAATCACTTGTGGTGTTTCTACCATTTCTTTTATCATTGTTACTTCTCTTGTATAAGTAGAATAAGATAAACTCGTATCTACATGAAAAGAAATCTAATAAATTCTCATTTCTATGACAGTACGGAAAGAGAATCAGTATTTGGAAGAGAATATAGTGTGTTTTGCTATACTCGCTGCTTGATTTAGTTTAGCCGAAATTTAAGGCTAGTTCCTGAGGTGAACATGAAGAGTCTGATGGCAAAGGGAGAAAGGTGTGAAATCACAGAAGTGTTAATTAACTAGGAGAGTGTGAGCGCTTGGTAAGGCAACAAGGCAGGGTCTGGGTAAGTGGGGGAAGAGAGATCCCAGTGGAGAGGGAGAAGCAGGGCTGTGGTGAAGAGAAAGGAAAGGCCAGGAAAGCAAGGTGAGCAGTGCCACATTTAGGGCCTTGGACTTTATCCATTGGTGACAGAGACGTTGATGTTTTTTTAGCATGTCACCTCATGATCAGATTTGCATTTTGGAATATTACCTGTAGCTGGAATACGGAGAATGGTGTGATGGGAACCAGATGATGTGGCAGCATGAAGGCCTAGTTAGAAGGGCAATGGAATAGTTCAAATGAGCGATGAGATGATTTTCTAGTGTAAAAGTTTCTACTCATTCATAAATACACTGCCACATTTTAAAATGTCGGCAAATTGAAAATATTTTTAGTATTCAGGAGAACTAATTCATTACTACTTTTATAGTTTGAAATGTTTCGTGAACTTAATAGCAATGGAAAACTGAAAGAGGATTAGGATTTTATTTGTCAGTGATATTAAACCAGTAAACATCTCACAAAAAATTTCATAGTTACAGCTTTGTTGTGCAATGTGGAATATAACTTCACAAAAATGTAAGGTAGTGAATTTGTAATATATACACATCTCTTTATTTGTGGAAATTATGCATATTTGAAAACAAGTGAATGATGTCCTAGTGTCAGTACGAATAAGTAGTTGTTGAATTTGCCTTTGATACAGTTATAACCAAGACTTTGTATTCATTCAAGTCATGGAATAAGTGACTGACAGTTCTAAACAGAAAGTTAAAATCCCAAATTGAGAAAGAATGAAGATATTTGTTAGGGAAAATTACATAGCTATATATGCATATCAGATTGTAATTTTTAAAGAGTATATATAGAAGATCATAGTAAATGAAAAAATTGGAAAAGTACACTTGAAAATTACTTCAAATTGTGTCACAAATAAGATGGCATGTAAGTCTTCTTACCAAATCTTGGTTTTGGTGCATAAATCCTTAGTTCTTCATGACCACAACAGGAAACTAAAGTTGGAACTGAAGAAATTGGAACACTCATAGCACTGTGGGACAATGGATGAATACAGTGGGACATCATTTTCAGCATGAACCCAAGATTTTTATTTTTAATGCTGCTATTTAAGTACACACAGTAGTACACAAGTTATGATAAATGTTGGGTTGTATGCCCATTATCAAATAATGGAGTAAGGATCAGTTTCCATCATGCATTATCTTTAATTCACACTAATGTTCAGGAATCTCATTCATTCCTTACTGTTAGCCAAACTTTCTTTAATTGTGTAGAATATTGCCAGGGCCTACAGTTTTAGGATTGCAAGGTTTTTACGCTGCATTTAATACCAGATTGTCTTTTAGTATTCAGAGATTACATTGAGGTTCTAGGAGATAGGATGGATTTGCTATGCCTGATTTTTATGAAAAGCTTTTCAAAAATAACTTTTTGTAGGATCTGCTTACTTCTGTTTCCCCTCCCCCCCCCCCCCACTCTACCCCTCCATATGATACTTTATTGTAGTGTAATACTTTGAGGACACTCTTTTTAGCAAAATGTATTTTTACTATATATTCACCCTTATTAGGTTCTGTTAGGGGAATTGGTAGTGACAGGTTTCAAAGCAGAAATCTTTTTATGCTTATTTTTTAGTATATAATAAGATAATTTCAGGTACATTTTAACAACCGGGGTTTCCCTGATGAATCATTAAAATAAGTGAGTGGGCTGGAAGGTAATACTAACTTTTCTCAGTACTGCCCTATTTTACCCTGCTGGGTTATTGTGGCTTTTTAAATAGAAGCCTGCGTGTTGGAGTTGGTGGGTGGAGGTGCAGAAGGGACAGGGTCAGTAAGAAAATACCAGGTAAACCTCTGATGACCTATTGGGAAGTCCTACTCAAATTTTATTTTCCCCAACTTACGGCATTTAGTGTTTCACTTCACTGGTTTCTGCCCTGCCAAACTGAACTTTTAAAAATATTGTGTATAGCCAAATAGAAAATATATTTGGAGCAACTGATTGAAGTGTAAGGTACCAAGCCATGTGTGGATTAGCCCGTGGAATCGATTTCTCATGTGTGTGGGATTCAAACCGTTAAACCATCATCACTGAAACCATACCTTCCTACAGCTAATAGCAGTAAGGTGTCTGTGGAATTTATTAATACAACAGTTCCTCTGATTTAAAATTATTACCTGGTATTTGGTTGGAAAATTATTTGAATATTATAAGTAACTGAATTGACATCATATATGAAGGCTAATTATGGGTTTCTAATGTGATTTAGGTTTTGTTTTAAAAATTCACATGATGTGTTTATACTTAGCACATCTTTTTCAATAAATCATTGGCATGTTGCAAATTTCCTTTCTGTCTACTGTTAAAAAAAATAACTATGGCAGCAGTTGTAACTGCTAGAGGAGGTAGACTAAAATGTAGTTCACCTTGAAAATGGCTCAGGGAATAAAGAAATTGGGTCAAGCTTAAAATAAATGCAGGTACAGTGACAAAAAGTTTTAATAAAAATTTAAAAATATTCACAGCATTGGTTTCAGGCTACTTTTGTTCTTGGTGATCTTATCAATGCATTATTAGTTTTTAATTGAGATGACACTAATGGCACTTTTTCATTTCGGTCAAAATGTTCATATGAAACATTTTTGTGATTTTTTTCACTATGTGTCTGCTTTTAATCGTAAATATAAATTTTTAGAAAGGCAGACAATTCTTCTATAGATCATTTGACCTCTGGTGATCTTAAATAGAATTTGAAGTGGTTTAAAATTCCTATGTCATAGATATCACTTTGACTCATTTATATTGCCAATTTAATGTGTAGCATTTAGCCATGTATCATTAAATCATAGTATTGATAATGAATTAAACTTTCATAAAGCTTTAATAGTGTAGTAGATTCTCATTCATCTGGCATCATTGGGGAATAAAATATGCTGAAGAAATGAGTTTTTTTTTTTTTTTTTTTTAACGGAAGCTCACTGGGTTAAGCAGAAAAACTTAAAAGTTGATAAAAATTTATCTGACACACTTTGTATGTTCTTTTTGGGAGCAAGAGTGGATTGGCCATTTACTTTTTTCTTTACATTATAAAATATTAACAGTCTAGTGTCATGCAGAAAGGACATGGGCTTTCTGATCGATATTTGTTCCTCACATGAGAAGTTCTCTAGTTGTTGTTTTTCCTTTGAAATAAATGCCACACCCCTAATTCTGACATCCTTACTCCTTTTCTGCGGTGGTGCTTGTGATAATGCTTTAACAGATGGATGAACACTCAGGCACCTATGTAAGACCTTTGGCTGTGTCTAGGCTTGCCTACCATGTTTTGGCAAACACCTGGCCACAACCTCGGGCTGTAAAGGAGACCCTCTCCTTGCTTCGGAGGAAGCATTTTCAGTGTCGAGGATGCTGCTCCCCAGCGTTCACTCCCTAGGAGCCATTGGTAGTGGTGCCTGATGTCTGTATCCACCTGTTCACCTGTGCTTGGGAGCATCTGTGCTGTCAGGGTGACCACCTGCAGTTTTCTGGGACTGTTGCTAAAATGAGCAAATAATGTACTCCCTTTATCTTTTAGCAAATTCCAGCATAACAGCAAAAATTCTTTTTAACAAAGTGTTTTTTTTTTTCCAACCTCATGCTCGTTTGTTTCAAGCAGTGCTTTCTAAAAACTCAAGCACAGCAAGAGTATTTGCACTGTTCTTTAATGTGCTATAAATGACATTTGGTTTGGATCTTATATTTAAAAATCAGCTTCCTCTCTTTTGCTTGCACCTAATGGGAATCATCTTTCTTCCAGGTTGTGCTTTAAGAAGACTATAGGGAAGAACACATTTTCTTCTTGCCACAAAAGTTGCAATAGAAGTAAGTAGGGGAACTGCCAGGATATGTCTGTCTCCACAAAACAAGCTGAACAAATTTCCATGAATCAAAGCCACTAAGTATAGTTTTCAGAGATGGTAGGACATAGTTACTCTCCCTAGAAAAATACCCAAAATGCAGGCACACCCATTGGCCACTAGAAAAATGCTCAAGTAAATGCTAGTTCAAACCTGTACATTTCACTCTTCTTACTGAGCTATTAAAGGGGTGGAAATCTACTATAGCTATAATCTTTTTTTCCCCTTTTCTATTTTTCGACCTCCCACATGCTTGGTGTTCAGTTCTGCTTACTGAATGTCTTGAATCTCTAGCAGCACCTACACATACTGCCTCCACATTGGCTTATGATTTGCAGATAACTCATGATTCAGACCCATAAGAAACATTTGTAAATATACGGCATGATATGTGCTCTAGATTAATCATGAAAAGGAGCAAAGGACTGAAGAATACAGAAAGCTTTTTTCCCTTCTAATATTGATGTTGCTTTCTTTGAGGTTATATGAGTGAAATATTCTTTGGAGTGGCTTAGATCACATTCCATCACTTGGGGAAATATCTCAGGTCATTTTTACAATAACCTTTATCTCTTAAAAATTTTTTTTTAATGTTTATTTATATTTGAGAGAGAGAGAGAGAGAGAGTGGGGGAGGGGCAGAGAGAGAGGGAGACACAGAATCTGAAACAGGCTCCAGGCTCTGCTGTCAGCACAGAGCCTGATGCGGGGCTTGAACTCATGAGCCGCGAGATCATGACCTGAGCTGAAGTCGGACGCTTAACCGACTGAGCCACCCATGCGCCCCTACAACAACCTTTTAAGGATATACAGGGCATAGACCCCTTAGTGTGATTAAATCAGAGGAAATAAACCTAGATAGAGATATATGTGGTATGATCTAGTAAGCAAATTAATGTTAGCTGCTTTTAGTCTGTCTTAGAACCTTTGATATAATTTTCAAGATTGCCTTATACTGTTCTCTTGGTTAACTTTCTAGAAGGTTCCATTATTTGAAGGATTAATGACTACCATTTTCTTAAATTTATCTTATTGAACATTGCATTTATTAAAGGTAGTCTCCAACTGGCCTGAAAAAAACCAAGCGTCTGCATAGCTCAGCCCCTGAGCTAACTTCTTCCCACAATACCTGTGGGGCTCTCACATTCTTATTTGAAATACAAGCTGCTGCTGATGAATGAGTAACACTCCCTGCACTTCAAATGCTTATGTGTATCCACCTTTCCCACTGTCCTTGGTTGAGAGGTGACCGTGATTGAAAATTACTGATTTTAAAATGTAGGAGAATTCCAAGATATCTTTCCCCCTTAAGTAAGATGATTTGTGCTAATACTGGGAGGGGCAAAATATCTTATTACTGTCTGTTAGTTACTATGCTTCAATTTTATCTTCACAGCACACCTCTGAGGTTGGTATTGTTATTCCCATTTTAGAGAAGGCGAGACTGAGTCCTACAGCCTTGGGTAACTTGCCCAAGGTCACTCAGCTCTAAGGCACATTGCTGAGCCTCAGACTTGTATCTCCCTGTCCGCAAGGGTCATGTCTTTTCCACCGAGGAACACTGCTTCTTATTCTGTAGATGACTGAAATATGTACTTGTATATTTTTCTCCAAAAATGCTCAATGGAAGATTCAGACATCAAGAACTAAGCTTTTTTTCACTCTAGTTGTTTCTTTGAGAACCATCTGAAACTTTTTGCTTTGAAATGCAATGTTAAGTAGGCATTGCTTTGATTGAGCTAGGTGAAGTAGAGTTTTATTAATGAAAAGCATCATTGAGTTGTTGATTGTGGAACAACATTATTAAGAAAAGCAATGTGCTGTTTAATGAATGGTGTTTACTTAAATCATAAAGGAGAATTAAAAAATCTGGAATATTTTTTAAACAGTGTAGTATTTATGTACAGAGTGATGTTTCTTCCTTACTTCTTACAGGAAATAGCATATAATTTGAAATGTATGTGGACTTTTTTTACATTCACACATATTTTTATTTCCCTGAGCACATTAACAAAAGTCATTTTATTAAACCAAAAAATTGCTTTGATAGCTAACTCTCTGCGATGAAAATTTTGCCATGTCTTTAGTTTTATTATTTATTTATTTAATGCTTATTCATTTATGAGAGAGAGAGAGAGAGACAGACAGAATAGAATATGAAGTAGGCTGCAGGCTCTGAGCTGTCAGCAGAGAGCCCAATTTGGGGCTCGAACCCACAAACTGCAAGAATATGACCTGAGCTGAAGTCGGAAGCTTAACCAACTGAGCCACCCAGGAGCCCCAAATTTTACTATCTTTAATAACAACATTACTTTATCTCTCTTGATGGGATGGTTGTTTACAGAAAGGTTGTAGAAGCCTTGCTGGTTCATAGGCATATAGCTTTACTCCGTTGGTTTACCTTTGCAGGTGGGATATTTATTGGTGATAGTGGGAAGTGGTCAAGATATGTGCAATGTCTCAAGAAATTGTATCTTAAGATTTTTAACACTAGAGAATTGAGATGTGAATATGAATGTGCTTTCTTCCTCTTTTCTTTATTTTTGAGAGAGAGAGAGAAAGAGAGAGAGAAAACTTGTGCGGGCGGGGGAGGGGCAGACAGCGAGGGAGACAGAATCTGAAGCAGGCGCCAGGCTCGGAGCTGTCAGCACAGAGCCCGATACGGGGCTCAAACTCATGAACTGCGAGATCATGACCTGAGTCCAAGTCAGATACTTAATCGACTGAGCCTCTCAGGTGCCCCATGTACTTTTTTTGGTTAAATATGGTTCACTGGGGGCAGTGATAGCTGGTGAATTGAAAGGCGATTAATATGGGAGTGACAGAGTCAGAAAATTTTTGAGTTGAAAAGGTCCTCACAAATGAAGGGCTCTTGGAGTGGAAATCATAGGAGATGAGCTCAGTGACTGTCTGAGAGTAGTAGAGCTCTAGGCCAACCACTTCTGTGGTTACTGAGTCGGGGTCGAAGCCATTCCAACCAGGAAGTGAGTGATCATAGCAGGAGAGGGCTTTAAACTTCCTGGGGTTGGAGAAAAAACGGAGTCATGGTGGAAGCAATCTTAGGGCATGAGGAAAACAGAAAAATAAGCATCCCTTATTTCCTTTTATTAACAAAAATGATGTAAAGCTATTGATTACAAAAATATAAATCCTAAGCGTTAATACACTTTTTTAAAAAGTGGGACATGCATATTTAAAAAAAAAATAAGTGTCTTTAAATTATTTGTATTTGCCTTTTGGGTACACTATTTTAACATCTTTTTATTTAAAAATATCTTTATAAACACACACATATATATGTTGGAACAAATATTTTTTTGCTTATTATTTAGAATCTGTGAAGTCTTAAAAGGACCGATGAGTATTCTCATCATTGAAGCGTTCTATGGAGGGTCCCATAAACAGCTGGTGGATCTGCTCCAAGAAGAGTTAGAAGACTGTGTCCTTTATTCCCTTCCTGCAAAGAAATGGCATTGGAGAGCACGCACATCGGCTTTATACTTCTCCCAGAATATTCCCATCAGTGAACAGTACAGGTAATCAGAGCTCAGTCTGCGCTGTCAGCCTGTTTTTAATGTACTTGTTGTAAGGATGTTGCTTCTCTGTCAGCGTCTATGAGATTTTTCTCCAGCCATGGAATTGGTCAGTCTGACTAAGGACATGTCCTTTAGACACAGTAGAGCAGCAGGGTACATTTTACACTCTGAGGACATCGGCTAGTAGGAAAATGGCCTCATTCTGAACCTACAAGCCTTTGCTCATTTGTCTTGTGATTTTATCATATGCACGTGTGTGGGTGTGGATGACATTTTTTGGCCTGAGAGAAGAGTTGATCTTGGGCACGTTTGTTGTTGTTGTTGTTGTTCCATAAGCTCCAGTGTCTCTTTTAGTGAGTGTGCTGTTTTGGTTTAGTTTATTGTGTCTGCTCTGTGCTAGGAGCTGAGGTTGTAAAGACGGAGGTGACCAAGATCTGCGCCCTTGAAGCTTTAAAGACTGTTGAGGTAGAGATAGACAGGCAAGTGCAATGTGAGCATGAGAAAATGGAGGAGTTGGTTTTGATGTTACGAAGTAGGAACACAGTGTGGAGTTGGTAACCTTTGCCTAAAGGATGAATAGATTATGGGGACACAGACTCAGTTGTGAATTCTGATTTGTCAGGAAGTGCGAAGTAGGGGTGCCTATCAGAGATTCTTATGGGACACACTGGAAAGATGGATGAGAAATACTGATTGCATCTGGTGAGGACCAAGTAGAGTAGAGTACTGAACATCCCTACCTCCCTATTGTATCCATATTTATGGCCATGTGTCTCCTGCTTGTTAAACAGTGGAAGATTATCCTCCTGTGGTTTATGTACCTGTTGTTCCTACCAATCTGGGCCCTTCTGTGTAGGGCTGCATTGGTTTAAGCAGGAGTGGGGAGTGCCAGGCTGATAACGCAGTTAGGGCAGACAGGTTGTTAGAGAGAGGGCATGACTGTTGTGCTCACCTTTGCTTCAGCAGCCATGTCTGTCTTGCTTGTAGGTGGGGCAATCACTAGGGAGACAAGACCTTGGGATTTAAATGTAGGTTGCTGTTCTTAGTAGTAATTTGGGGGATTCAGAGAATACCCCGTTTGGCGGATGAAAATCATGCCTCATGTCTGAGAATTCAGATTATCAGGTAGAATAACAGTGAGCGCTCAAGTCACCTTGCTTGGGATTATAAAGGTAAAATGCTGTTTGAGGGACAAAAATATTGTGTATTTTTCTAATCTAAAGTGTATTTTTCTTTTTTTTTTTTTTATTTTTTTTCTTTTTTTTATTTATTTTTGGGACAGAGAGAGACAGAGCATGAACGGGGAAGGGGCAGAGAGAGAGGGAGACACAGAATCGGAAACAGGCTCCAGGCTCTGAGCCATCAGGCCAGAGCCTGACGCGGGGCTCGAACTCACGGACCGCGAGATCGTGACCTGGCTGAAGTCGGACGCTTAACCGACTGCGCCACCCAGGCGCCCTAAAGTGTATTTTTCCTTATATACTTCAGTGTTTTGTATTCTGATATCACTAAGTGAATATCGTTCACTAACAGTATTAGAAATTTCAATGAGTGTATCAATATAAAAGTTTTAAAGGCAATGGTAAGACGGTTGCTGTGTTAAAACCTGACTGTTTATAGTTGCTTTCACATCTCATTTAATTGTGTTTTCACAGCACCAACTGTATTATATTACTTAAGGTCACGTAATCCGGTTAGCTTTACGGCACATTTTCATTTAACGTTACCATTTGATACAATACATTTCTACAACGATTTGAACATTGAAATGAACCATTTCTCTGTCTGCTGTTAGATTTCATTTTGATTATGCAGTTTTTCAGAATGAAATGACTATATCACAGATATATGTGTACGGATAGCATCCGCACACACACACACACTCCTGTGCCTGTGGCTTCTCCGCTCCCTGTGAGGACTGAAGGATCTGAGGTGAAACATCACGTTGCTCTTTGAAGCAGTCTTGCTTGGGAGGTCAGTTTCTGAAAGATTGTGATGTAAAGTTTTACTCCCTGATGGCCACAACCTACAGGTCCCAACAGTGCTATCTAAGATCTTTCAAGGTCAGTCACCGCAAGACATCACCGCGGCTGTGCAGTTAGCTGCATTAATCTAATCAGACTTCACTGAAAGATACCTCACCAGTTGAACTTACAGTTGTATTTGACCAATGATAACTTATCTACTCTTTTTGAATACTTGTGGAAAAATAGCAACAGCTTGAAAACTTACACTAAGTTAAAAAAAATATGCTCACTCAATCCTACATGGAAGTACAAGAAGAGTCTTTAGTTACACCAGATAAACTGATCTCTGTGGAGATTTTTAAAGATATGAAGGATACCTGGGCGGCTCAGTCAGGTGAATGGTTAACTCTTGATTTCCACTCAGGTCACGATTCCAGGGTCGTGGGATCACCCCCCGAGTTGGGCTCTGTGCTGAGCATCGGAGCCTGCTTAGGATTCTCTCTCTCTCTTTCTCTCTCTCTCTTAAAAACACAAAGAACAAAGTAACTTTTGGAGAGCCAGGTGAATCAGTCAGTTAGATGTTGGACTCTTGATTTTGGCTCAGGTTGTGGCTGAGATCGTAAGATCGAGCCCATGTTCAGCTCTGCACTCGGTGTGGAGCCTGCTTGGGATTCTCTCTCTCTGTCTCTCTCTCTCTCTCTCTCTCTCTCTCTGTCTCTCTCTCACCTGCTCCCTCTCCCTCTCCCTCTCCCCCCCTCTCTTTCTCTCTCCCTCTTTACTCCTCCCCTGCTTGAGCATATGCTCTCTCTCTAAAATAAAATAAAATAAAATAAAATAAAATAAAATAAAATAAAGATATGAAAAGTTTTTGTTTTTTAGTTACTCTATTTATTTGGCAAATGAAATCCTCAAAATTCATAAAGCACCGTTATTACCTACTATGCAAAATTACTCTAAACAGGTAGGGACTGTGTCTAATGAGAAACACCCTGAATGTAGGTACATGTGTTACTTTTCTCAGCTTCTGTACATGTAGTCATTAATGTTGTGAGCTTATTATCCAGAAATTATTTTATTACTAAAGGAATAAATGTTTCATCCCAATTACTCAGTTTGATTCTGCTTTATCCTGACAGCTGAAAGAATACATCATGATTCACATTTGGAGCTGTTTAATTTTATCAGAGGTTACAAAAGCCCCAAAAGTTATTTTTCTTTTTTTTTTTTTTTTTTTAAATTTTTTTTTTTTTTTCAACGTTTTTTATTTATTTTTGGGACAGAGAGAGACAAAGCATGAACGGGGGAGGGGCAGAGAGAGAGGGAGACACAGAATCCGAAACAGGCTCCAGGCTCCGAGCTGTCAGCACAGAGCCCGACGCGGGGCTTGAACTCACGGACCGCGAGATCGTGACCTGGCTGAAGTCGGACGCTTAACCGACTGCGCCACCCAGGCGCCCCAAAAGTTATTTTTCTTAAAAGTGGTTGGTAATTATTGTTTCATTGGTTATATTAGAGTTTTGCCTTCTGGAAACTGTGGAATGCAGAAAAGTGTTTTTGAGGATGGGCCTTAAATTTTGTGTTCTGAAATGTATGAGTCATCTGTCCCAAGAGTGGTATTTCGACTTTCTTAGATATACCTAGACTAGGCATCGAAGATACTGTATGTATTTTCTTCTTCGTGCAGTATCTTTACTGAACTGAAACAATCACTGTTACTGAAAATCATTTTTTCACTCTCAGCTGCTTACAGTTATATTTTTCATTCCATCTGAGGTATTGTGGCAGATTCTCATCATTGGCCACTTAACAGCCCTTCTTCCTTGTTAATCACACTTTTCTTTGGAGTGGCTAAGTACCCCCTGGGAGTGAAGCATGATTGACCTGAGTTCGTCATTATGATCCCATTCTCTGCCCAGTTTTCCCCGCTTTCCTTGTGGTTAGTGCTAGACAGTCACTAGGTTTTGGCAAATTAGATTTAAGTGGATGACTTCTGGGGGTTCTTCCAAAAAAGTTGGTTTTGTTTTGCTTTTAGTTATGGAAGGAGAAAGCCATTTTCCTTTCCTGCGTGTGACAGTGGTTGTGCTGTCTACAACTGTGAGGTGACAGGATGAGGACAAAGTGCCTGGGCTCCCAAAAATGGCTGATGGAAGGCTGGACAGAGCACGGATTAGACTTCCATTTTGAACAATAGAGCCACCTAGACACCTGAAAACCCACCGTGTCTAAAACATCTGGAAATGATTCATGAAGTGTAACAAATTTTCTTTCAAGTCCATAGCTGAGCAAAGTAAGAGAGGATCTGAAGAAGGATCTGGAAATTAGAGTGGTAGCTGGCCTTGAAGCTGTGGTTGCCTCATTTTCATAAAGGAGTTGACATAACTGGTTAACTTAGTTATGTTACATTTTGAAATGAAATATCATGCCGCTCTGACCTGAATTAGGAAGCTTTCTGTGTCTCTTATGGGAACCTCTCCAAGATCTTTTCGGTGACGAAAAGTAGTGTTCCAAACAATGTTATTAGGTGTTGTCTTTGGTATAAAGAAAGGAGGTGATCAGAACAATACGGTGGAAGAGTATACGGGAAATGAGTAAACACAGTAGTGTGAATATCACGGTGGCAGAGGATGTCATTGCCCACCCGTGCCCCTCCGACCTTTCCCTTTCGGTGCGCTCCAGCCAGCTTCCCACTGCTGGCATCTCTTTGCCTGAGGGAGCCGTGCTTTGCCAGTGCACGCAGCAGGCTGGGAGCAGCCCTCCACACATGACCTTCACCCCTCGGATGAAATCATTCTGAAGTGTGTGCAGAAGAGAAAGCACTCACAAGGATTCCTTGAACACCCTGTACGTCAGAAAATGTGCAGGCGTGATTCCACATAACTCCCGGGTCACAGAAGAAATTGTAATGGACAGTACAAAATGGGACTGGATCATAATGAACATATTGTATATCACAGGGCAGGTTGTATCTAAATTGACAGTCACAGCCACATCATCTTTAATAAATTTATTTTTGTTAATTTTTAATCGTGCTATGCAGGCCTCGAAAGCTTGTGGTGCAGAGCAGGGACCCTCTTACTTGAATCTAGGAGTGGTATTGGGAAGAAAAGAATAAGAAGGGGGAAAAATAGTGAAGTTGGAAGCAGATTTTATAGTGGAGATGAAAACACTAAGAGTTGATTTGAGATAATAAAATAAACACAGGCATGTTTTTGTTTTGTCTTGTTTTGTTTTTTTAAAGGCACAATTTTTGGAATGACAAAAATACAACTACTGATACGGCACAGATCAATAAAAAGGGGAAATGCTCTTAAGAGTCTTATGTTAATAGAGTTGAAACCTTACATGAAATAGTGAATTTCTTAGAAAAACGTAACTTACAAAAACTCCTAAAATGAAACAGAAAGTCTGAATGGAATTCTAATCATCAGAGATGCTGCTGCATTAGCTCAGAGTCTATGTGACGGAGGCTGGGTCCCCGTACTGGGTTGGTTTCCTGCACTGGTACCACCCTGCCTCTTTCTACACCTGTGTTGCTTGAGATGGAGTGTCTAGGTTTTTAGGTTTTCTGTTTCCTGATAGGCATAAAATCCTAACTGTTAATAGATGTTGATTATCATTATGATACCTTTTCCTTCCCTACCCTGACCCCTTCCCCCTCCCCCCGCCCCCTTTTTAATGTCCAAGGAGGGGTGAGGAAAGCAAATAGTTGGGTAGGAATTAAATTGAATGAAAGTTCACTTGGGTGAAGGAATGCATCGAGTAAAATTAAAGCTTTCAGTGATATGTGGCTATTGATAACTTTGTTACGATTTGCCATAATCTTTAATGGTACCATGACTGTGGCCTTTTACTAAGCAAATTCTCTTTCAAGGACTGTGTCATTTTTTTTCCCACAAATGAACTATTCTCTGCAAAACATTGAATGTAACTTTCTATGGGAAAATGAACATTTTTAGCTGATATGAACTGTGTATGCTTGTTGTTTGTAGTTAGCCCTTGTGAATAAAGGCATGGCTACACTAGTGGGTATAGGTGAATCAGCACAGAAGGTGGTGGTTTCTCAAACAATTCTTTTGTAAATTAGTAATTTAAATTATTCCTTGCTTGACAGTTATGGCTTATTTTGACTTGTTACCTTTTCTTAAAAGTATAACTTTCTGAATAATATATTACTACTTTAATCATGAAACATTCTTTTATTAAAATATACCTTTCTGAGTAATTTGATATAATTTTAGTCATGTAAACACCCTTTTTAATGATTATTTTTTAATTTAAATCCAAGTAGTTAACATATAGTGTAATAATGATTTCAGGAATAGAATTTAGTGATTCTTCACTTACATACAATACCCAGTGCTCATCCCAACAAGTGCCCTCTTTAATGGCCATCGCCCACTTAGCCTGTTTATTCTCTGTATTTACAAATCTATTATGGTTTGTCTCCCTCTCTGTTATTATCTTATTTTTGCTTCTCTTCCCCCATGTTCATCTGTTTTGTTTCTTAAATTCCACAGATGAGTGAAATAGACAAATACCTTTTTCTGACTGACTTATTTCTCTTAGCATAATACACTCTAGTTCCATCCATATTGTTACAGATGGCAAGATTTTATTGTTTTTGATATCCGAGTAATATTCCAGTGTGTGTGTGTGTGTGTGTGTGTGTGTGTGTGTGTGTGTATGTACCACATCCTCTTTTTTTTAATGTGTTGTTGATAACTTTTACATTTATTTATTTATGTTGAGAGAGAGAGAGAGAGATTGACATTGCAAGTGGGGAAGGGGCAAAGAGAGGGAGGGACAGAATCCCAAGCAGGCTCTGCACTGTCAGCACAGAGCCTGACATGGGGCTCGAACTCATGAACCATGAGGTCATGACCTGATCTGAGATCAAGAGTCGGACACTTAACTGACTGAGCCACCCAGGTGCTCCCCACATCTTCTTTATCCATTCTTCAGTCGATGTACATTTGGGCTCTTTCCATACTTTGGCTATTGTTGATAATAGTGCTGCTATAAACATTGGGGTGCATGTGCCCCTTCGAATCAGCATTTTTATATCCTTTGAATAAATACCTAGTAGTGCAATTGCTGAGTCGTAGGGTAGTTCTATTTTTAATTTGTTGAGGAGGCTCCATACTGTTTTCCAGAGTGGCTGCATCAGTTTGCATTCCCATCATCAGTGCAAAAGGGTTCCTGTTCCTCTACATCCTCACCAACTTCTGTCATTGCCTGACTTGTTAATGTTAGCCATTCTGACAGGTATGAGGTGGTATCTCATTGTGGTTTTGATTTCTCTTTCCCTGATGCTGAGCGATGTTGAGCATCTTTTTATGTGTCTGTTAGTCATCTGGATGTCTTCTTTGGAGAAGTGTCTCTTCATGTCTTCTACCCATGTCTTCACTGGATTATTTGTTTTTTGGGTATTGAGTTTGATAAGTTTTTTTATAGATTTTGGATACTAACCCTTTTTCTGATATGTCATTTGTAAATATCTTCTCCTATTCTGCCAAATGCCTTTTAGTTTTGCTGATTTTTTCCTTTGCTGTGCAGAAGCTTTTTATTTTAATGAGGTCCCAATAGTTCATTTTTGCTTTTGTTCCCTTGCTCTGGGGACATGTTGAGTAAGAGGTTACTGTGGCTGAGGTCAAAGAGGTTGTTCCCTGTTTTCTCCTCTAGATTTTGGTGACTTCCTGTCTTATGGTATGGTAAACACCTTTTTATTAGTGTGTGACATACTGGGAGTATAAAAGTAAACAATGACTTAATAAGGATTTGTAGGTGAGTGAATTTATAGATGAGGTTTGGTTTAGATAGTGGCATCATTTTATGTCTCTGTAGTAATCAGAACACAATTTAATGGAATTAAATGATAGTAATAATAGCTAACATATTGAACACTTACCGTGTGGTAGATATTCTACAATCCCAGAAACTAGATATGGTTTTCCTGGTTTTACAGAAGAGGAAACTGAAGCTCAGAAAATCAGATTATTTGCACTGGTCACACAGTCACGTTAGTGGTGGGTATGCAGTTGGAGCCCAAGTCTGACCATTTGCAGAGGCCATACACTGTTCTCTGTAAGCCCATGCTCTCAACCATTGTGCTATCTTAATTCCCTGCCCAAGCAAACTAAACTAATGAAGGAAATTAAACCTAAGTACCTCTTGATTATAAATATATGACTAAAGTTTATTATCAGAAGTAGATGTCGTGCTTCTCCTGGTCTTTAGAAGAATTATAGTTCTTGGTTCTTGCTGGAAGCTGGAGGTTGGAGACCAGGAGCCTTTTTATGTTTGTGACTCTGGTGTTCTCATTTTTCCTCAGGGCATTTGCTCTTTAGTCATCATCTTTGTTGCTGTTGTTGTTGTTGTTGTTGTTTTTAAGTGTATTTATGTATTTTGAGGTGGTGGAGGGGCAAAGAGAGAGAGGAACAGAGAGAGAATCTCAAGCAGGCTCTACACTGTCAGCACAGAGCCAGAATCAGGGCTTGAACTTGCAAATCGTGAGATCATGACCTGAGTTGAAATCCAGAGTCAGAGGCTTAACCAGCTGAGACACCCAGGAACTTCTGCTCTTTAGTTTTTGGCCACAGAAGTTTTAAGTCATTTGAATTTTCTTCTTTTGAAATCCAAATAAAAAACAGCATTTGATGCTGTATAAAAATCACAGGGTAGACTCATGAATACAAAAATCGAATTTTTTAGGACACTCACCTGCAGTCCCAAGTTATCCTCAAACTGGTATACTGTGAAGTTCTCTACTTGGTTTATGAACTTAGCTACAGGCAGCACTCTAGTACGGTCTTGCTCACGTCCCTTGTATCATTACTGGTTGTATGCACCTGGGATTTGGATGATGTTCCCACACTATGTAAATAATACTGTCATTGGGTACAATGTAGCATCCCATAATCTCACCAGTATGTGACTGCTCCATTTATGTGAATTAGCCTCAAGCTTCCCCATCTCTGTTGCCCACTTCACCGGCTTCCCTATCATGTACTACCCAATCATGGGGTTCTTTTTTGGTTTGTTCTCCTACCAACCTTGCTGTCCTATCCAGACAGTGCACAGCTTTCCAGAAGTCGTGTGGTACTTAGAACTTCGTCCACAATATGTGATCTTGGTGAAACCTTCTGCTTCACAGTATTTTTTCAGTTTAGCCACCTGAACTTCATGTGGAAAATGTTGCTGACCACAACACTATAAAAAGAGAATAATCTTGCACACCAAATAACTTCCCATCCCATCCATGAGTCTCTGTCTGTCTGCCTCTGTGTTTTCTCTTTCTGCTCACTCCCTTCTCTCTCTCTCTCTCTCTCTCTCTCTCTCTCTCTCTCTCTCTCTCTCTCTCTCCTCTACACACACAGGTGCACACACACAAATGACTACTCTTAATTGCCCTAGCAACATCTTCACTGCAAAACTGGAAATTAACCCTGTTACCATGCTTCCTAAAGTTTGGTTATCATGCTTCATCTTTTCTACTTTTCTTTACATTCTTTTGTCAGTGTTTTTAAGAAGTAAAATATTCCAGTATCAGAAAAAAAAAAATCTTATTGTGGAGTTTGTAGTTTATTCTCACCACAGTCTGCTAAATCAAAAGTGTTTGCATAGTTAGCAGCATACATTGTGAACTCACTGCTTCCAAGGAGCCGAGCATGGCAGTTCAACATCAAGTAGAGTGTATATTTTTAATATGCCTTGTAGCTTATTTAAAAAAATCACATGTAGGAGTCTATATAACCCCATGTAAAGGTACATACAGATACAAGGCATCATTTCTAAGAGACTCTACATCTTAAAGACTGTTAGAGTAAGTCTCCCATATATTTACCCTTTGAAATTTGACAACTATATTTTAGAAGATATACTGGATGTGTATTACACTTTTACGGAGGAGAGAAAATCATGCTTTTTAATGAAGGAAATCGAAAAGGCAGAAAAACCCCAACACGCCCAAATGGATACAGTAGGTACTATTGTATAAAAGAGCTGTGGCTACAGAGGAAGGATCTTCATAATTTTGCTTTTAGAAGCAATGTACTTAGTTTTGACCTAATACTCAAAACTGTGAGTCTGATCTTAGAGTGCTTCTAACCTAGTTACTGTTAGGTGTTGAGTGTCTTCATTATGGTTTATCTTCATAGCATGGAAAAGCCTTCGGGAAATGAAAGACATTTTTATTGTACTTCCATTCCCAACATTTTTTATTTGTTTATATTGGAGACAGTTTCTCTGCTTTTATCGAGGTCTTAGTCAATGAAAATATGTTTTGCTTCTGGAGCTCTGTAGGGTGTGCACGGGTATCAGTCTCTGACTTACGGTGTTTGGAGCCTCTACAGCTATGGTGTAGGTACTCTGTTACCCTTGCCTTCTCCTAAGCCTCCCCTCTTAGGGAAGCTTTTATGTTTGCCTATTCCCTTGAGGTCAGGTTTGGCTTCCTAGCTGCCTTTGGACACATTGTCCTATCCGTTAAATGAGTAATTCTTGTCCAACTGTCCTTTGTTTATGCTCCTCTGTGGTTCACTCACATGATGGACCTGCTGGTCTCCTGACCAGCCAGCCCACAGAGATACCCTGTAGGCGGAAGGCAGGAGCTGAGTCAGGCGTCGTGCTCACAAAAGAGCATTCATATCCCTTTCATCCTTCTATCTTTCTAAAGAACATAATCCTATATTCTAGTGAGTTTCTTCTTAAATGGTCTCTCCTATATTTCTATTTGTTCACGATCTCATGCTGATAATAAAAAAATAACACTCCCCCATTTTAGGAGAAGTTCCAGGTGACTGAATATATATAATGGAGAAGACTAGGAGAGGGGTGGTTTGGCCAGAACCGCACCCCCCCCCCCCCCACTAGTTATCTTTTGGCTTTTTTCTAAGCTTGTTTCCATTTTTTTTTTTTTTAATCAATATTTATTAAGAGACAGTGGCAAAAAAAAAAAAAAAAAAAAAGAGAGACAGTGCCTACACTAGCACTGGTGATGTAAAACCACACTTGGCAAATCCGGACATAGTAAGCGTTTAGTAAAGTCTGTTGACTGAAAGAATGCTTAATGCCTTTATCCGCTTTTTGTACTCATAGCGTTGAGGAAATAATCCCTGATTGAAAACCATCAGGGACTTCGAGCTACGTGTGTAAAAATCCAGATTGCACACTGGGCTTGCTGGGCCCTGCCGGCCTCTGCAGCCTCGTCTCCCACCCCTGCCATCTCATTGGAGTCCGCTGTAGTAGCTGCAGGGGCCTTGTTCCCTTGCTCTGAAACCTCAAGCTCTTTCCTGCCTCAGGTGCTGTTACTACTTACTGTGCTCTGAGCTGGCAGCTAAGTCTCACCCCCTCACCATACCCTTTGCTTACTTTTCCCCCCTGTCTTTCAAGTTCTGACCGAAACTTTCACCTCCTCAGAGAGGCCCACGCTGACCACCTATCTAAAACAAGCCCTCTTATTTCTGTATTCTTTTTCTCTCCTCTGTAATAACATTGTGTATAATCTGTAATCATTTTGTTTGTTCGATTTCGTTTCTTTTTTCATTATGCTGCAAGTTTCAGAATGACAAGCGCCATGTTTGTCTTTTTTACCACCTTTATCCCCAGGACCTAACATGCTGCCTGGCAGATAGCTGTTACTGAGTAAATATGCCTGAATGAATGATTTCATACCTGTGGGTTTGAAAATGCAAACAAAATACGGCTGCAGTTGACTTTCCTCAACTGCTTACTTTTTTTCTGCTTTGGGCACTCCTACTTTCCTGTGGCTAGAGATATTACCTCTTCTACACAGAAACTGCTTAGAGACATTTAAGGGCCTGTGTTACTCAGTTTCATGGGATTAAACCAAAGAATTCCATACACTTTTACTCACTTATTTTTATGGGTTATATTAATCATACTGTGAAATCAGTCATCTATTATGTAAATTTTGATAACAGAAAATATAATTTTCGGAATTTCCCCTGTATAAAAGTGTTTCTAGGAAAAAAAAAGATGTTTCTCCGTTCAGGAAACTTTATAGAATCTAGAATATACCTGTGATATTTTGTGAAAGTATTTTAAGGCTTTTTTAATTTTGGCTGTGGCCACCCATGAACAGTGTGGCCTTTTAATTTATAGTGTGGAAATTATGGGATAAATGAGAGATTAGAATTTGGCCCAAAGATGTATTTTGCTTGGCCACTGCAATTATTTAAGCATTTTTAATTTTTAATGCTTTTAGATAGACAGACATTCTTTGTATTGGTCATAAGCACAACTAGTTGCCAGTGTTTTATACTAGTCTGCTTCTCACTTTCATGTTACTTAACTGATCTGTTTAGGTCTTTGTGTTTGTTGCCTCTCGCTTTGGAACTTGCAAATGATCCTTAAAAAAAAAAAAGATACACACACACACACACACACACACACACACAGAAAAAAAAAGAGGTTAGAGAGGGACAGAGCCAAAGCATAAGAGACTCTTAAAAACGGAGAACGAACTGAGGGTTGATGGGGGGTGGGAGGGAGGGGAGGGTGGTTGATGGGTATTGAGGAGGGCACCTTTTGGGATGAACACTGGGTGTTGTTTGGAAACCAATTTGACAATAAATTTCATATTAAAAAAACCCAAAAAACCCAAAAATAAATAAATGTTTTAAAAAAAAAGATACACACACACACACACACACACACATAAATACACACATATGCATATTTAAATGTACATACACATAAAAACTTACTAGGAATATAAAATCATTTGTGTTTGGAAGAAATGTCATATACTGGAGGAGCCAGCAGTCCTCAGCTCTGCCATAAATAAATTTTTTGGTATAGGAAAAGTCACTTTTTAATCTTAGAGTCTTATTTTTTTCACTTGTAACTGAAGGTTTTGTTTTTGTTTGTTGAATTCTGTGATGTCATGAAAAAGGAATTAAAATCAAGATCAAGATTCAACAGATTTTGAGACAAAAGACAATTTCATGTTGTCATTTAGCTTTGTTATCAACCACTGCTTCATTTAATACAGGAATTAGTTCCTCATCTTATTTGTATATCTCCTTGAATTTTTAACTTTTATTTTTAGACTTTTGGGGAATAATTCTTTCCAGTAGTGCTTCTATCTTTGGAGTTGCTCTGATGTGACTTATTATTAGTTTGGAACTTCTGTTCCAGCCTCAGCATTTTAGGATTTTTTGCCTTTTCATGGTGCTGTCTTTACAGTGCATGGGCCACAGGACACATGCACTAAACACTGAAGGTGTTACTGTAGAGTCACTACAGGAGGACAGAGGGGAGGGGACTTAAATTCTCACTCAGCAAATTCTGAGGTAGATGTGAGAGAGTGTTAGAGATTTTGATAGCTGGAGATAGAATGGAAGAGTGCTGTAAGAGAAGGAAGTATCCAGGACAAAGATATTAATGCAGGGAAAACTGGAAAGTGCAGTCTCCAAAGTGCAAATGTCTTGGTTTACTTTGCAAAGTGCAAATCTCGTGGTTTAATATGGACATATTCTGAGTTCGGAGGACTTGTGGGACATCAGTTTGGGATGATAAGGCAGATTTTATCCAATTCATGTACGTTTGTGAATTCAAGGTTCATAGTTTGGGGACCTTTGCTTTAGATTATGAGTATCTTTTGAAGACTCTATTCCTGGAACCCTGTTAATTGCACATGATAGAAACCCAATTCAAAATCCCTTAAACATAAAAGAACATGTACTGGGCTACCGTATAACTGAAGGTTATACGGAGTGGTTGACTCTAGACACAGCTGGATCCAGTGGTTCAGTGAGACCATTAGGTCTCTTGTTTTCTTGACTCTACTTGCTTCTGGTTTGACTGTATTCTGTAGCAGGCTTTCTCCATAGCTAAGTTTCCATCCTACCAGTTTAGTTACCCTATCTGAAAGAGAGTACCTCCCTCTTGGCAGTTCTAACAAAAGTCTCAGAGTGACTGAAATGACTTAAAAAAAAAAAAAAAAGATGATGTGGTCTGTAAACTTGTTACTCTGGCAGAAGGCGCTTAATAGTGTGATTGGCCAAAGTAGGGTCAACCCAATTCAAACCATATGAACTCAGTACCGGAGAGCAAAAGGGAAGTTACATTGCTGTTATTCGAAGAGGGAAAACAATGTTTTGTAAACGAAAAAAACATGGTGAGTACTACAGTGATACATGGGAGTAAGGTAAGGTAAACTGTGCAAAGGACAATTATTACAGTGTGTAGTGTAGAGACCATGGGTGAGGGTAGAGATGGTCAATGGATTCTAAAGTCTAATGGAGAAATGGTGAGTTTCTGAAGAACCATGATAGTAGGAATGGAAAGTAGTAAAGGAACTAGCAATATGAATGAAATTTGTGCTGAAATGGGTGAAGGGGATTAAGAAGTCAAAACTTCCAGTTGTGAAATAAGTAAGTCACAGGAATGAAAAGTACAGGATAGGGAATATAGTCAATAATATTGTAATACACTTATTGCGGTGAGCATCTCGTAACGTATATAATCTTTGAATCACTATGTTGTATACCTGAAAATAATTTAATATTATCTGTCAACTATACTTCAATTAAAAATTTAAAAAATTAAAAAATTGTTTGCATTTCACTAATTATAAAATTTGTCTAGAATCTGAACTGAAATTTATCTCTGTCTTGTCCATGAGAAAAGAAGTTGTGACACAAATTAATTTAGTCTAAGAGATCACAGTTAAACTACTTTAGTGCTTATAATTATTTTTAAAAAAGCTCTGTGAATTGTAAGTCATTCATATTAGCCCATTAAATTGGATCAGTGGGTTTATTTTGGCGCATTTTAAGTTACTCCATGTACTTAAATATGGCAAAACTTCCTTTTCTTAAAAAAATTAATGTAACATTGCCTCTTTTCTTTATTTAAATAAAATGCTATGTATATGTAATGTTATGTTACATATACATGTACATGTATGTGTGTGTATATATCACACACAAATAATCAATAAGTGATGGAATACTTAGTATAAACTTCTCAAACTTATCTCCCCTCTTTACCAGCCCCCAGCCCAAAACAGGTATTAAGTGCTTTTGTAGCATTCTTTCAATTTTTTAGATCTCAGAGTGAAAATGAATGAGTAAATTGTGTTGCTCCCCTACTTAGTATCCAGTTCCGAAAAGCCAGTCTCTTTCTCAGTGGTCTGAACTGATGATGCATGCATTTGAAGATTATATACTATATGCCAGACACAAATAATAAAAATGTGAATAAGGCACTATGCTTTGAATTAAATTTCTTCTCTTGGACATAGTTGTTTGTTTCTTTCCTTCTTTCAGGTTTTTGTTTTATTTATTTATCTTTTGGTATTATTTAGACAATGTTCACTTAAATTAGCTTTTCTAAAGCAGTCATATACTACGTTTCTAGGGAAATCCCCCACACTTAGTAATCTGTCTTTCAGTATTGGAGTAGATCTGAAGTATAGGGGATTTTTAGCCCATAGTTTCTCTGTGTATCCAGTTTTGATACAGATATTTATTTGTAATACAAACTGTTTTGGTGGGTTCCAAGATTTTCAGAAAATGAAAGTGTCTAAGAATGGGAACTAGGTTTTGTCACTCTTTTTTTCTCCATCATAAGCTTAAATACAATGAAAAACATTTCATGAAATCTGATTATATTAAAGGCCTATCTTATTTATGTATGTGTTTAGCATTTTTAATGTAGAGGTTTTCATTCAGATGTAGTGATTCTTAGCTTTCATTTTGTAGCATTGCTGAGTGTCTTCAGTTTTCTCAAAGGAAATTTTTAACTTTTAAAACAGAAAAGTATCAACTCACTTTTATTGAGAAGAATGTTTTTCTATGCATACCATTTTATAAAACGATAGTTGCCAAGAAACCAAGCAATAGCTTCGTGCCATTGCTACAAAGGTTTAGGAATCCTTGACACTTGCAATTGGTAGAAATGAAGAGATTGTAATTCAGTAGTTCATAAAGAGTGATTATAGAGCTATATAATCATTTTAACAACAGTATTCTTATTTTTTCCAGGTGTCCAAAGATATTTAATTATACTCATATTTTATTTGCATTATTTTTTGAAAAATGTAAGAAAAGTAGGAGAAGCAGAGGTTAAGAACTAAGGGTCCTGTTTGCTCTGAAATTTGAGTAATGTTTATTATGTAAGTGGTGTTTATGTAAGTAATTATTTTCTTTGTCTGATTTTGATATTTAGAACTAGGGGAAGTAAAAGGAAACACATACATAGACATACACACAAGAAGTAGAAACAGTGGCAATTTTACAGTAGAACTACCTGAAAGACATTAGAGCTTCAGGAACATGATCTTAATATTTTTCTTTTTTCAATCACTTTTATTTCAGATAAAATGCTGGCAGATGGAAGTGATCCACTTGAGCAGTGTTGAGTTTTCTTTATTTTTTTTTCCATGGAAAAAAGCTTCCAGAAAACTTTTGTTTTTTTTTTTTAATATGTTCAGCATGCATATGTTTTACATGTATTAACCAGTATTAAAAATGCAGTTCCTAATTAGATGTCTGAATCTGAAAGAAGGCTGTGGTGAAAACCAGCCTTTTAGAGTTACTGAAAAAGAAAGTTTTGATGAATAGGGTTTTCATTTTTGCTATTGCATCCTTCAGCCATCTCTGGCCCCAGAAACTAAGGAAATTACATTATCTATATATCTCAGCTATTACGTTTTAGAATTTTACTGGATAATGTCATTTTTGATGATAAACCTTTAAGTTATTGATTGTATCAAAATGTGGAGAATTCAGGACATTTATATTCTATTATGACCTGTTTTGTATTATAGCAGAGAAGTTAATACTTCTGTTACTTAAGGATTGAAGCTTTAGGTGGACATAAGTCGTTATAAACTCGACATGTCGTAGATGTTAGGAAAAACCTAGGAAATCTCTAAAGTAATATATTGTATTCTTTTTTTTTTTTTTTACATTTTAAAATGTAAGAGATGAGGGGAAATCCCTTCTCTCCAAGTTTATCTACATGAGTCACCCGATGTCTTCTAATAGAGTATAGTGAAATGGTGCCATTTGAATCAGTATTTCCATGTTTTCAATTTAGAATGAGTTTGTATTCATCAACATTCATCTACATTTCTGTTTTACTTTTCAATTTGTGAAACAGTATTTTTTCAGCTGATAAGCACATCCAACCAAGAAAGACTTCTAGTTTTCATTGACATGGAGTGTCAATTGTTCTCTTACTTATTTTATCTTATTGACTAATGTGGTGTTTGCAACTTCAAACCACAGATTAGGCACGTAGATATTGACTAATCCTGACACAAATATTAGCCCACACGATGTGAATTCCTTCAGTGTTTGGGCATTCCTAGGAACATATGATGGGTTTTGATTTTCTCATCTGTACCTATTAGACATAGTGTTACACAGTAGCTCTGACACAGAGGGAAAGAGAACTGGTCTAGAAGTCAGGGGAAACAAGTTCAAGACCCAGATCAGCCACTCACGTTTATAAGGGCAAATCACTCTCTTTTTTTTTTTTTTAAATGTTTATTTATTTTTGAGAGAGACAGGATGCGAGTGGGTTAGGGGCAGAGAGAGAGGGAGACACAGAATCTGAAGTAGGCTCCAGGCTCTGAGCTGTCATCACAGAGCCCGACGTGGGGCATGAACCCCCATGAGCTGTGAGATCATGATGAGCCGAAGTTGGACGTTCAACCGACTGAACCACCCAGGCACCCCAAGGGCAAATCACTCTTATTCTGTACATTCACCTGCAAAGTGGTAAACACACAAAAAATAATATTCTTCCTATTTATCTTCAAGATTTGTTATGAGGATCATATGAGATAATGTTCCAAGAATATTACGTAAACTGAAGAGTAAGATATTATTGTGAAGTTTGAACAGTTTTAGGTAGAATTTGTACTGTTCTTCTGTGTGCCTGATTTTTTCTTTGAGTTTTTTTTTTTCAGTTAATCTCTAGCCTTTAGTTTATCTATTTTAAAATGTGAGTAAGAGAGATGACACAGAATTAATTCTTTAATAAAAACGTAATGTTTAAAGAGTATCTGGCCCAAAACCTCAATATGCTGCTACATTTGTTCTTCCATCAGATTGTTTATAGAGATAGAATGGGAAGAAATGGTAGAGGAAATATTTTTTGTGGAGTTTTGGTCTCTAGTTTATTGTGGTTCTGGTATCAATTTTGAATTGTAGCTAAATAGCAATGACCAATTACATATTATAGTGGGTAGTGATAATGCATTAAAATAGTGGTCAGGTTTATATTTTTATAAGTAGAAATGTGAGTTAATAATTCACTGTTTATTCATTTTCCTCAACTAACATTGATGTAACTGCTTTTATTTTATAAGGTATTTTGTTAGGTACTTGATTTGAAAGTGTGTTGAAAGAATGCTCGTTTATGAAAAAGATAAAAATGAAAGGTGGTTCAATTGCACCTTGTCTAGTAATGACTGAGGTGTTCTTCCAGTGAAAACAGGGTATACAGTTGTCTCATGGATCTGGAGACTTGACCATACCTGGTGGCTTTCTGTGAAATGGGCAATTCTCATCCCGGTGATAAAATGATGGTGGCTTTCTAACACAATGTAGTTATTTCACATACATGGCATCATCTTTTGTTTAAACCCCAAGAAAAGGATTATGTAAATATCTGAACATGCAGAAGTTTTACATTAATTTTAATAAAAAATAACAGTTGAACATCATAACTGTCAAAACATTAGATAAATGGAAATAAATGTTCTGATATATTTTCTTGAAGTTGATACAAATTTTAGCAAACATAATAAAATCTTCCTTTCTTGTTCACAGTAGAAATGACCATTTCAGGTCAGCTGTGTCACTGGCTACCATAATTAGCACAAGTCATTTAGCTTGAAAATATCTTTAAAACTTAAACATGTTAGGGGCGCCTGGGTGGCGCAGTCGGTTAAGCGTCCGACTTCAGCCAGGTCACGATCTCGCGGTCCGTGAGTTCGAGCCCCGCGTCGGGCTCTGGGCCGACGGCTCGGAGCCTGGAGCCTGTTTCCGATTCTGTGTCTCCCTCTCTCTCTGCCCCTCCCCCGTTCATGCTCTGTCTCTCTCTGTCCCAAAAAAAAAAATAAATAAAAAACGTTGAAAAAAAAAATTAAAAAAAAAAAAAAAAAACTTAAACATGTTGAAAGCTTTGTATTAACAGATAAAATTTTTTTGAGACCTTAGGCATATTAGTTTTGCATTTTCTTTCCTGCAGAAATAGGCTTTCCTTCTTATTTCTTTCAAAAATTTCTGAAACATTTTACCCTTGCTATTTGGGTTTACAAGTATAATGTGCTGAAAGAGAATTGGAGATGTTTGCCTGTTGCAGACAATGATATCTAAGCCACTCATTCAACTTCCTTGTTTTAGGCATTTAAAAAAAATTACTGCTTCTATCTGGTAAAGGAGTTAAACTAAGATAAACACTCCCAACTACTCACAATGTTGCTTTTCAGTTCCCTCCTTCCAGATCATTCTAATTTCTTTGGATCCATCCATTTCTTTTCAGTTCAGTTTATCTGTTGCTTTTCAGTTCCCTCCTTCCAGATCATTCTAATTTCTTTGGATCCATCCATTTCTTTGACCCTTCACTTCCAGTATTTTACCAGACCAGCTCACTAAGTAACAAACAATTCTGAATAGCTCAATTAATTAATTAATTAATATAGCTGAATTAATAATATTTTAGTTTTTGTCACTGCTAAGCAGTATTACCCATTCCGTTATACTTGGACAGGGTTAGTAATGGTGTGGAAGTGGCCAGTCTGTGAATGGATGAGTGGGGAAAGAGAAACACTTGTAAAGTAACAGATAATTAACTCATGGGTTTTTGAACAAGCGAAATTCAAAAGCAAATATCGAAAGTATATTTTAGGGTTACTTTGGTGTCTTATGATATTGCCCTTTCCTTGAAGTTTTAGAAACAAATATCATCATAAATTTGCCCAGGAAATATTTTATTATTATATCTCAGTTCCCTGAGGGCAGAGGCTTTGTCTTTTTCACAACTGTTCCCAAGGTCTAATTCTTAGTGTTCAGTGAATATTTGTTGGATGAGCGAGTAAATAATGATGATACTAAGGAAAGTCAATAAAATTTCAAAGACCTGTACTTTTTGCTATGTGCAATATTTCTTCAGTTGTATTTATTTACAGATAAGAGATACATAAGAACAAGGCTAGCTGCTTTTACTATTTAGCAGTGGATTTACATGTTTTACAAGGTTATATGCTCCCTATATTCTTTCTCTTCTTTCTTTCATGTTATATCCATTGCAGTTCCCTGCTTATAGTAGCTGCTCAAGGTTTGCATGAACATTATGCTTTTCTTTAAAGAAATTCTTATCTCTTGTTATATAATTACCTGTGCAGTACAGTAAATAAAGTAGCTATTTTCATGGTTTTCACTTTTCTTTTTTTGGTTTATTTTTTCCAAGTAGCAAAAGATCTAGGTGTAATGAGTTTGAAGCACATCAGGTAGAATCTGAAGTGATAAACAGGAACTATAAGATGGAAATACTAAGATTTTGCCTTTTCTATGACACAGTGGCAATATGCACAAAAGGTTACCCGTTATTAGTTCATTGGCAGAAAAATTTAGGGAATACAAATGCAGTGAGGAAAAACTGGTTGCATGAGACATGGACTTCCTATAAGGTATTACAACCCAGGACTCTTTTGAAAGTGTACAGATTATGATGAGAGAACAGTAGAGGAACAATAATAACTTATGATTCCCGGAGGTTTGCCTTTTAACTTGGCAGTGGTACCGATTTACATGGTCTACTTCGTAGAAATAGTATCTCACTGTTTTTTCAGGGAGTATTGCTTGACTTTTGTAGCCCTTTCAAGCATTTTCAACCATGTAATGGTAGGATACCTTCCTAATTCATGCCTTGTATTTCAGTTAATTATCATACTCCTTCACATCACTAAAAACTTTATTTTTAGCATGTCTACTTCTTGGAAATGTCATCAATTTGACCATCTTCTTGTCCCTTCCTCTCTATTAAGTATCTTTCCATCTCAAAGAAAGCCCTTGCATTTTAATTCAATATACAGTAAAACCTTGGATTGCGAGTAACTTGTTCTGTGAGCATTACCCAAGACGAGCAAACATTTCTTTTCTTTTTTTTTTTTTTACTTTTTTTTTTTTTCAACGTTTTTTATTTATTTTTGGGACAGAGAGAGACAGAGCATGAACGGGGGGGGGGGGGGGCAGAGAGAGAGGGAGACACAGAATCGGAAACAGGTTCCAGGCTCCGAGCCATCAGCCCAGAGCCTGACGCGGGGCTCGAACTCAGGGACTGCGAAATCGTGACCTAGCTGAAGTCGGACGCTTAACCGACTGCGCCACCCAGGCGCCCCACGAGCAAACATTTCTAATAAACTTTAACTTGATAAACGAGTGATGTCTTGCAATAGGAGTAGTACGTGATGCCAAATGTCACGTGATCACAACTGAGCCAGTGGTTCTCTCTCTCTTTCACTGTGGGATTGTGTGTCTCATGCTCAGATGCTCGTTCTCAGGCCACGGTGTTTGGCAGAAATCAGTGATGTTTCAGAATGTTGGAAGGTGTCCACAGCTGGGCCTGGATTCTCTGTCTACCCTTCTGTCTCCTCCTCCCCTGCTCATGTTCTGTGTCTCTCTTAAAAATAAATAAACATTAAAAAAGCCCAAAAATTTAAAAGAAGGAAATCATCAAGAAGTATGAATGGGATATGCCAGTGGCTGAAAGATTGCAAGATTTTATAAGAAGTCTGTGCCTGTATCTTGTCTGCATAGAAGAAGGAGAAAAAGGCAGAGGCATCCCTCTCTTCAACTGAGATTAGGGAGATGTTTAAAATGTGGGAAATAGTGCAAAATTTTGTAGACAAGCACCACCTGAATAAGGCTTAAGCAGGGTGAGTGATGAATCTGTTTAGTGACAACACAATGTCACATTTCCATGAAATCCTCAAAAGGAGGCAAAAGCAAGTGTCATTGGATAGGTTCCTTGTTAAAGTTGCATGGAAAGAAAAAGATTCCATGGAGGCAATCAATAGGTTAGCAGTGATTCCACTAGCGATAGTGAAAGTCGTTCTATACAATAACCCTTCTCTCTTGTCTCTCTCACACCAGCCATGAAGGTTTTCAAAGATAAGTGCAGGTTAGTTTGTTTATATTTCTTTATAGTTTCTATTTCTTTATTATTCTGTATTATAGTATAGTAATCATGTTTGTATGAATATTGTTGGGTGATGCAGTGAAATCTGAGTTTCCATTATTTCTTATGGGGAAATTTGCTTTGATATACAAATGCTTTGGATTACAAGCATGTTTCCAGAGCGAATTATGCTGGCAAACCAAGGTTTTTACTATAGTTCTGTGTTTCCTGCCTTTTATAATCATCTATTTACCACTTAACTGGAATAAATTAGGAATGTTATCAGTCAATGCCAAGTTTAATATCTGTTGTTTTTTTCCCCTTACTTCTTTCAACTCTTTCTTGCTTCGATCCCTTTAATACTCTTTTTTTTTTTTTTGGCATTACTTATGGCCTTGACTTGAAGGGCAGAAAGCTTCTTGACCTCTTGTTGGGTCTCTCCAGCTAGTTATTATTTTGTTTCTAGCTGTCATTTCTCCTTGCCACTACTTTTAAAATAACAGCACTGTTCTAGGTCTTGTCATAAACCGTTTTATCTGGATCTTCTCTTAAAACTTTTAAAAAATATATAAATGCATTACAGTAATCACCAGGTTTGGAGCATTTTGTCTGCAGCAACCCAATAAAACACTTTAAAATGTTTGATCTCACTTAAAACTTAAAACAACCGATGATCTGAACTATTATTATCACCACTTAATAGACAAGGAAACTCAGGCCAAGGGGGTTAATTATTTGCCAAACATTGTATAGCAACTAAGTGGTAGAATTTGGATCCAATGTGGTCCTCCATGACTCAGTGGCCCAAGCCCATCACTGCTACTCACCCTCTCTGACATCTCTTGTGCTGGTAGCCTTTGCTGCCTTTCTCTGGTAAGAACCATCACCTATCAGTATACACTCAGGTTATTAGTTGTATGTACGTAACCATGAATTCATCTCTTCTGTAGAGGATGCACTTTCCACATAGGGCAAGATACCATGGAACGCCTTCTCTTCCAATTTAACTTTCCCTCGTGAATTTCTTCTCATCTGTTTCTGGTACCTTGGGCACAGTGTTCTACCTCACTGCCCTGTTGTCACTGCATCCCCATCCTGAACTAGACACCCAGTCGTAGCGCTTTCTCTGATATGGTGCTGCTGAAGAAGACACTTTTAAGCAGCCATGGGTGTATCTGACCTGGTCCTCATGGCGGTAGCTGACTGAGGATGAGATGGCTTGTTACCCAGAAATAGCCACATCACAGGTAGGCAGGTAAAGTGTGACATGTCCTTCTGAGAAAAGAATCATTTAAGCCAGTTGGATTCTTTTCTTGGGAATTTGAATGAAGAAATATAGATAAACTGGGGCAGTCAATGGCAGGATTTGTAGGCTAAGGCTCCTGAGGCAGGACCTAGAGAGTCCATAATAGGTCATATGCCAACTGAAGTTATAAGAGAGCAGAAATTATCAGTAAGCAGAAGTACAGTAGGGAAAAGGAAACAGGTGCACAGAGAGAGGAGATGCCATGAGAAAGATAGCTTGTATCCTGTGTGAAGGAGGTTTACAGAGAACAGCTGGTCCCCAGACCTCTTCTAGACAGCTTTCTGGTTCTTGTCTCAGCTTTTATGGGAAACTTCATTTTATTTGAGATAACTTCTGCCCCTGTTTCTTGGTCTTCAAAAAGCCTGGGCTAGTTCTTCTTAAAGCATCAGTGATTATTAGTACTTACTGAATTATTTTAGCTAAGATAAAGTCCCTAGAATGATACTTTTTAGATATGATTCTATTCATTTATGTTTGGTCTCTTATAAAAGGTACGTTTTGATTTCCTTTGCTTCAGTCACCCCCAACAATTTTCATGAGTAATAGTGTCTTGGTATCACCTTGATTCAGTTATCAAAAAATTTCAGTCGCTGCTAGTTATTTTTCCAACAAATAAATTCTTTTTTTTTTTTTTTTTTTAATTTTTTTTTTCAATGTTTTTTATTTATTTTTTGGGACAGAGAGAGACAGAGCATGAATGGGGGAGGGTCAGAGAGAGAGGGAGACACAGAATCGGAAACAGGCTCCAGGCTCCGAGCCATCAGCCCAGAGCCCGACGCGGGGCTCGAACTCATGGACCGCGAGATCGTGACCTGGCTGAAGTCGGACGCTTAACCAACTGCGCCACCCAGGCGCCCCTCCAACAAATAAATTCTTACACATATGGTTCAAGAATGACCACCTGCTCCTTACCTTGGGATGGTCCTATCCATCTTAAGTATAGTCTCTATTTTGTTTAAGATAACTTGCTTACCATAGGCACACTGGGTTTCCTATGTTTGATGGGGAATAATGGCCACATTACAGAAAAAAAAATAATGTTTATTTTATTTATTTTGAGAGAGAGAGAGAGAGTGTGTGTGCGAATGGGGAGAGGCAGAGAGAGAGAGAGAGAGAGAGAGAGAGAGAGAGAGAGAATCCCAAGCAGGCTTTGTGCTGTCCACAAAGAGTCTGATGTGGGGCTCGATCTCATGAACCATGACATCATGACCTGAGCTGAAATCAAGAATTGGCTGCTTAACTAACTGAGCCACCTCGGAGCCCCCAGAAAAATTTAAACCTATACAAAATAAAGGAAATAGATGATAACTTTTTTTTAACCCTGTAACAGTTATGCATACATGCCCAATCTTATTCTATTTAAACTCCGTCTAACTTGTTATGATGAGCACTGGGTGTTGTATGTAAGTAATGAATCACTGACTTCTACTCCTAAAACCAATATTGCACCATGTGTTAACTAACTAGAATTTAAATACAAGTTTGGAAAACAAAACAACAAACAAACCTCTGCCTAGCTGCTTTACAGTGCAGATTATTTTGAAGCAAATTGCATACATTTCATTTGTAGCTCTACATATTTCACTGGGTATCTCTAAAAGATGACCTTTCTTAAAAAAACATAACTGAAATACTATTATTATCCTGTTAAAAATCCTAAGTAATTCCTTTATGTCGTTAAATGTTTCTGACCTTAAAATACTACATTTACCGTAGCTAGGACCATATTATGTAATAAGGAAAAGAGAGGACAATCCCCTGGAGTCCAGAGCATGCTCGTAATGCTGTGTATGAAGGGTTGCACAACACAAACTGCCTTTTGTCCGCAGAGCAGAAGTATGATGCTTCTTATTTGAGCAGTGTTGATTTAGCGGCTCATTTACTATCTTTGATGCTTTGTATTCACTTAGTTTTTACCTATAACATATAGGTTTCGTTGCATTATAAAAATGGTGCTCTCTGGAGTTGTACAGAAGAAAGCCTATGCTGCCGTGCATGGGCCCTGGGCAGCAACATTTGTATTTAAGTATAGTATGCAACCAGGGTTGAGAATGGAGGTCTAAAGTATACTCTCTGGGCTTAGTACAAATAATAGCATTATCTATTACATTTTATCTTCACCAGTTCAAGATTATAATTATAAATATAACTCAGTAATTGTATTAGCTTTGTTTCACTTGCTGGGTATTTCCTTTCTTTTTGTTTTGTTACTTTTAAGAGATAATCATAGTAGTATGAAACATTCTGTCCACATAAAAGCTTATTGAAGAAGTTAAATATTCTAGCTAATTAAAGAAAACACTAATTGGACAGATTGCTGTTTTATATTATTAATTTTAATTATTTTTTAATCAGAACGCACGTTTTTTTAAGGAATGCTGCTGTTTTATACTTTTTTTCATGAATTGAGTGACTTAAATATTCAGATTATTATTACTATTTTTGAATAGTTGGTTTTGCTTGGTCTGTGGATGGGACAGAAACAAGATGTAAAAATTTCTTGCAAAGTTTATAACTCCTGGTCCCAATCCATACTTTATCTATCCCTAAATCATCTATCTATCTATCTATCTATCTATCTATCTATCTATCTATCATCTATCTATCTGTATATGTGTACATATATGTAAAGTTATTCCATTTACCATTTGCCGAAGTATTCAGCATAATGTCATTAGTTTTCTTTGCACTCTTGCATGGTATATTAGTATGTCAAATCTTACTTGCTAGGAAAGGAAACTGATGTTCGGAAGCCAAATGGTTTGTCTGTTTTCAAAAAGCAAGTTAGTGGTAGAGTTGGTTAAAATAGTAGCCTATAGTGTATCTCATTTGAAGGCATTACTTTACAGTGTCATGAAAGCTTACACTATAACAATATTAGGTGTTACCAGTATTTTGGTTTTACTAAAACAACATATTCCTAGGAATTCTTTTGATAACTGTGTAATTTGCCTGGCTATCTCTTATTACACCAGTGTGACCATCTGTATTAGTTTCCCGAGGCCTCTGCAACAACGTAATTTATTCTCACACAATTCTGGATGCTAGAAGTCTAAACTCAAGCGTTGGTAAGATGATGCTTCCTCCCGAGGCTCTGGGGAAGAGTCCTTCCTTGACTCTGCCTAGCTTCTGGTAGCTTTCTGCAGTCCTTGGCATTTCTTGGAGTATTGCTGCATCACTCCAATCTCTGACTCTGTTGCCACATGACCTTCTTCTCTGTGTGTATCTCTTTGTGTCCCTTCCTCTTTTTATAAGGACAGAAGTCACTGGATATGGAGCCCACACTAATCTCGCATGACCTCATCGTAACTTGGTTTCATTGGCAGAGACCATCCAAATAAGGTCGTATTTACAAGTGCCAAGGGTTAAGACCTGAATGTATCTTTTTCGGGGACAGAATTCAATCCACTACACTATCATCCTTGAATTCAAAGTGTTATTTGGTGCCTATTGCTTGCTAGGCTTTCAGTAAATTTTTGTTAAAGGACTGCCTGGTACCATCATATACATTCAGTAAGCCGTAATATAGTCATTACTTCTAGAACTAGAAGAAACAGTAAAAAATCATATAGCCCATGCTTTCCATGTGAAAGATTATGTGTCATCTTTAGTTCATTGGTAAAACAACAAAAAAGTTTGAGTGATTGGACTATAATCACATAGATACTGTCCACTGGATGGTATGAACAAAATTTTTATTATTTAAGAGCTATCATAGAGTCTTTGTGATAAATCTTTTTTTCTTACTAATTAGTGTTTTTAGATATTAATACCTGACATTGAGATGATATGACAGATATTAACATAGTTAGGACTTCAGAGCTCGTCTAATCAAGCTGTTATTTTACAGCTGAGAAAGCAGAGGTCTGAAAAGGTTAAGTGAGTTGTCGAAAACCAGGGGTAGGTGATGACATTTCTGGGTGGGTCCTGAGTGTTTAGTATTGAATTCTATAATTTGAATCTAATGAAGCAAATTTGATAGCACCTAGAACACACTGATAAAAATCAATAACATGCTTCAAAATAAATACTGAAAGAATGTGAAATAATTTAAAGGCAAAGGTAAGGGATTTTTTTTTGTAATGTTTTATTTTTGAGACAGAGAGACACAGAGCATGAGCTGGGGAGGGGCAGAGAGAGAGGGAAACACAGAATCTGAAGTGGGCTTCAGGCTCTGAGCTATCAGCACAGAGCCTGACGTAGGGCTTGAACTCACAGTGAGATCATGACTTGAGCCAACCAACTAAGCCACCCAGGTGCCCCGAGATAAGAGGTGATTTAATTAATCAGCAATATTGTTCTCTTGCCACTGAAGGCAAATGGAGAAAAACGGGCTCAAACACCATGAAAAGCAGATTGGGTTCGTTTTCCATCTGGACAGTCTGACAGTGCGATTGTTGAGAATTGTCATGGGGAATTTGACGAGGAATGAACTCAAAACAAAACGAAAACAAAACCCACACAAATTCACTTACTAGTTTGGTCTTACCTGGAAATTTCATTTTTTTTTTTTTCAGAGCCACTCGTTTGCTCAGTCCACATCAGTACTTTTCCTCTGAGAATGTAACTTTAAGTGTATTTTACAAGGTGAGATTTCCAACCACTGCAGTCACAATCTTTGAAATTCCTTGAATCTGTAGCTCCTCAGTGCCTGGTTTCTATATCTGTTTCCCATAAAACAGGACATGATGGAAACGGTAGCTTACAAATCTTCGACCTTCAGATTACAGCGTAATATTCATACATCAGACTTCCTCTGGATGGATCAAAGTTTTGTGTCTCCAGTAGGATCCTTGATGCCTTCCAAGACTGAGAGAAAAGGACTAGTTTAGTATTCCTACCTACTGTATTGATCCATCCTCTTCTGGGTTCTGGCATGGCTTTAGCTAGTTGATGGATTTTCTAGCTGTGAATGACTGTCATGTCTCATTTGAGTACTTCCTGTTGAGTACGTTCAGTGCCTGACTTCTCTTCACTTACTGGTTGCTCTGACAAAATCAGATTGCCTGCGTGCCACTTGCATATAACTGTATGCTCTTTTCTACAGACTGCCTTTCTTATGTCTGTAGCCTTCCCTTTTGATAAAGGCAGTTATAAGCAGTTATAAGTTTCTATTTTGTGTTAGTTAAAAAATGTAATCTAACCTCTTCTTCCATAGGCTTTTACAAGCTATCTAAAAACAAAACAAAACAAAATAATTAAGCCTTGCTTGTCAGTGGCTGTACATACAAGTGGCTCTCGCTGACTTGGAAAGGATGACAGTCGGCAACCAGAAAGTCCTTAAACCTTCCTCATGCATTCAATGAGAGTTTCTTAACACCAACGAACGTTTACAATTTTAAGGCAGTGGCTCTGGGGACTTCAAAGGCAATTATGGTTATTAGCCCTCTTTTCAATTGTCAAACAGGGTAGCTACTGTCTGTGTCAAGGATTAAGAAAGAAGTGGACACAACAGATGAAGATGGGCCAGTTCAAAATACCAAGCATCCAAGCTTTCTAGCTGCTGTGTTGGATGGAAAAGTTAGAGAAATTCTATATTACTTACTTCTACTTTGTTAGGGTGTTAGCATTGGATTTCTTTTTAAAAAGATAACTATCGGGGCGCCTGGGTGGCGCAGTCGGTTAAGCGTCCGACTTCAGCCAGGTCACGATCTCACGGTCCATGAGTTCGAGCCCCGCGTCAGGCTCTGGGCTGATGGCTCAGAGCCTGGAGCCTGTTTCCGATTCTGTGTCTCCCTCTCTCTCTGTCCCTCCCCCGTTCATGCTCTGTCTCTCTCTGTCCCAAAAATAAATAAACGTTGAAAAAAAAAATTAAAAAAAAAAAAAGATAACTATCAAGAGTTATACAGACCCCCAGTGGATAATTATGAAACATATCAATCAATACAGATCCATGTATAGCCTAATGTACTTACCTTCAGTGTTATTTATTAGCCCTAAGAGTTTGGAGAAATAGCTTAACTTTTCAGAGCCTCAATTTTCTTGCCTCTAAAAGTGGGACCAATAAAACCTATCGTGCAGAATAGTGTGCAAATGAAATTAAATCAAATGAAATAATGTATGTCAGGGCCCTAACGTGGTACCTGGCATGATGTAAGTGACACACAAAAAGTACAGTGTTTCTTTACATTTGGATAGCACTGTACAGTTTTCTCACATACTGTATTATCCCATTTTATTCTTTCTCACATACTGTGCCACCCCCTTTCAAATGAAACTATGAAGCAGTCAGAAAAGATGGTGATATCACCTCCTGTATGTATGAGAAAGCTGTGTTAGAGAATGATTAGTCCACATGGTTATGTATGTGTAGGTCTTCTGATTCCTAGGCAGAAGCCTTAGCCTTTTCCCTACTTTATTTAAACTTCTAAGTTGCTCCTTCATTCATTTAAGGTTCTAGCTATAGGTATGAAGGGTTAAGAGGCCAGGGCCTTAATGGATTTCCTGCTGCCTTTTAAGTCTGTATGCCAGTGAAATAACAGATATCTGTTATGCAGGGCTTTTGGAAATAATTTAAGATGCTAAACAACCATATAAAATTGAATGTTTTGAGTTATAACATTTATTCTCTTAACAGTCACATTTTCTTTACTTGTTTGTAAGTTAGAAACATCTAAAAAATAATTAGTTCCAGGCACACCTGGGTGGCTCTGTCGGTTGAACATCCGACTTCGGCTCAGGTAATGATCTCGCGGTTTGTGGGTTCAAGCCCTGTGTCAGGCTCTGTGGCTGACAGCTCAGACCTTGGAGCCTGCTGCCCCTCCTCTGCTCACGCTCTGTCTCTCTCCCTCTCAAAAATAAGTAAACATTAAAAAAATTTAAAAAAATACAAAAACAAAACCCTTCTTACTAACAAATTCTGAATTGCTACTAAGGTGCTTTTGTTGAAGAATTCCTGAGAATTAGAGTTACCTATTTTTTGTTGGAGAAACTAATTTTATTAATATGTGGTAATTAAACCAACACTTTAGGAATTATGAGCAAATAGTGTAGGGCATTGCTGGATTATCTTTTTTTCTTTAAGTTCACTGAAAGAAAACATTCCCAGTAATTGTTAACACTTGTAGAAAATCCTGTGAAAAAGTGATGGAAAGTACTCGGCCCTTGTACCATACCTAGGAATTAAAAAAGCAAGATTGGTCCACATTATGCAGTATGGTGCATGTTCGCTCTAAGTCCACATACTTCCTTCAATGCACAGAACTGGGGCAGGTGTTATTAATAAAAAATAATAATAAAAACCCCTTCTATTTTAAATAAGGATGCTATTCTGCCAGCTTTGAAGCTCACACATACTCTCTAACTTAGCCCAGCTTTCGCTCATCTGGTCTTTAAATGGCTCCTTTCATGTGGTCAGCCCACGAGCCATGCGTACTGCCGCTCAATCACGCCACTGTACGTCGCCATCATGAGGGTGGTTTGCATGATTTGCATTTCCTGTACTGTTTGAGCTTCAATGAGCTCTAAGCGCCACGTATGAAGAAACCACTGCCAAATAATGCAATGATTTGATGATTTTAGTCAAACCAAATGAGTTTGTGCTGCAGTCAGGCTACCAGGTCAGGGGTAGGGGTTGGGGTGGGGGTGGGGAGATGTTGCCAGGATATCCTATAAAAAAAGCATTCTTTGCAATGTCCATACATGCAAGATGTGAATTTCTTAACAGGTCTGGTTATGTAACAGAAGAAGGCTACTTCGGGGAAGATGGCACTGAAGGGCTTTGATGAATAACCATATATATGTTACTCTTAGAAAATTCAGTCTTCTAGATTTTAGTTATACATCATGCTGCCAGTGTAATTATTTATTGTGACAATAATAGGTTTTGATGGCATTAATTTTCTAACCATACAGAGTTAAATTTAGTCAAAATTAAATTAAATACATTGATTACGTGCCCCCTTTTCCTATAAAAGAAAGCTTGTATTTTATTAAAAAGTGGTTGATAAAAGCTGTCGGACAACTCCTACAGAATTGGCATAGTAGTGGGCCAATGAATAGTTACTAAAGTGGGGAAGAAAAAAAATATGTACCAGATACTAGTCTTCATGAAAAACATAGACAGATGGGGAGACAGACCTATATGATGCCACAAATAGATGAATATCTTGTAAGGATTTCAAACAAATGTTGAAAGATCCAGTGAAATTTTAAAAGTTGGTTTAAAAGTATATCTTGTGCTTATAAATAGTGTATTTATTTCTGCTCACCTGAAGCCCAACCTGTAAATTGTTCATGAAATATTTTATCAATATTAAGCAAAAAGCATGTAGACTGAATCTATATATAACCATAGAGGTATTAAAATGAATCTCATTAATAACATTGACTTTAATTTTTCTTAGACTTCTTACACTCAGATATGGTGTTATATGCCTATAAGAAAAACTTCAGCAGAAATCCTGTTAACCGGTAATTGATAATAGCCTCAAAGATTTCCTATTCTTGTTACAGATAATTGAAGAATATTTATTCTTTTTTCCCATATAATGTATACTTTGTGAAAATGTACCTGATAACATGCTGCGGGTGCTTCTCAGTAGTTTTTAGTTTAGTGCCAGTTCACTTGATTACATCCTACCAGCTAATCAAGTGTCTTTCGTGCATGCCCTACAGCAGTTTTAAGATATTCTAAAGAGGAACCTTCAAAGCCACAGGTACTTACTGAGGAAATTATTGTATAATTATTTCTATTATGAAAAAGTAGGCAACTTATGTGGAGGAGAAACTAATATATTATTCTATCTACACTAAAGTGGTTTTGCATGTTGCATGTATCAGGCAGCCATTTAAGCCTGAGAACGGTTTTCATGTGATGAGGACTGGAGTGTTCAAGGCCAGCCTTCACTTCCTTTTTAATTATCTCTTATACTTTCTTTGCTAATTTCTACTTTTAACACGGATCTTACTTTGATATATGAATTAATCCCGATCTAATGCACGGTTTGGCACTATTGGATTGTTACTAGAATATCTGCCATGGGAAATCTTGACCCAGGGAGCACTTTTTTCAAAGTGTCTGAATTTAAAAGAGGAAAAATTTGTCCTCCTGAACTCTTTCAAGTATTCAATGCAGTGTGCTCACTGATGATATTGGAATGTTGCATTTTAGGTACTATCGTAGCTGTTACATAGATTATTAAAATTATTATTGCTTATTAGGTAAATTAGCTTTAAGAACATTAAGCTTATTAATGGAGATTTTAGCTTTATGTAAATACATTTGAATAATGAATAATATTGTACCAACTTCTCTTTGAACATTCTTCTTTGTTACTTAGTTTCTAAGAAACTATATTTTTGAAAATAAAAATAAATTGTATTTTTAGATGCTTAATCCCATGGGGGAAAGGAACACATTTTGCATTAGTTGTCTTTAATTTATTAAACGATTCTGCAACGCGCTCTGTGCATAGATCATGAAAACCACTGGCACACATTTTTCCTGACCTCACAACATAAGCTGCACTCTTGTGGCAATCCCAGCAAATGTGTTTATAAAGATTCCAGAAAGAATAGTCTTGTGACTAAATAAGAAACAGAAGCTCAAGCTAAGAGCCAAACAGATACCTATCGGTTTCCTTGAGTTTAATCTGATTAAAAACATGGCCCTCAAAAACATTAAATACAGTGTCATGTCAGAGAGGCAGCATATGATAAATATAGTTCATGACAGGAAATCGTTATTAAATCAGCATTACTAGTGAATCTGTTATGGAAATTTCCCTGTAATTTAGTTACGTTTCCCCCGTTTTTCACCTTCAGTGCATCACTATACTTTCCTGCTTTAATGTTAAATATGCAATTTTCAGTTGACTGAAAGGCAGTTTTCCTACTTTTAAGTAACACACTTCTTTATTGTTATCACTAATCAAACATGAACTGGCTGTTGACTTCAACTAGAAAAACCAATGTACAGAGTAAAAGTATTTCTTTTTACCAAGAACAATGTCTGTACTGGACATTGGCCATCGTGACCTAAATATAATAAACCTAATGGTAGCAACTTCATGGCTTTTAACAAGGGCAAGCAGTTGTTTTGAATGAGAAACACGGCAACTTGGTTGAATCTCAGATTGCTGATAGCCATCTAAATTTAAAACTAGTAATTATTTGAGATAAAAAAGTTGACAGCTTCGTATCTAACTTCATCAGAATCACATCATCTTTATGGTTTGCTTTGAAGAAATACAGGTACAACATTAGTCAATATAACCCATGTATTTGTAGCTAAACCCTGAGTCCTCTAATTCCTTAACAGTTCAGAAAGCATTTTTTAGAAAATATTTTTACAACGCAAGAGGATTATTTGGCTGACTTACATTAATGAAACATTTTGGCACATGTTAAAGATTTCATCGAGCTATTACAACCACCCCCAAAAAATCTTGGTTTCTATTTAAAATGTCACCAATGTGGAAAAAATACCATCAATCAAATTGCATATCTTTTAACTGGAGACAAAAAAAAAAAAAAAAGTAAAATAAAACGGAAACAAACAGTGAGCTTCCAGTTCATTTTTGGCTTCCCTTGGAATTCTGACTTAGATGTGGTCAGTTATCTGTGGCCTTAAGATTATCTTTTTTTTTTTTTTCTCTTTGTTCCATTGTATGTTTTCATCTTCACAGGAATAAATCCACTGAGCAATATTCCTAACTTTATGCTGCTTTAGTCAGACACTGGGAATGCTTCGTTTTTGTGAATGAGAACAGTAAGAGAAATTATTTTTCTGGAGAAACACAGGGGCCCCACTTTATAATAAAGAACTACAAAATTGCATATCATTCTTTTCTTCTCTCTTTAAAATTATTCTTAAGGCCTTAGGGGGAACAAAGACCCCCTTCATAGGAAACTTAAATACTAAATCCTTCTTATGAGTTTAATCCAGGAAGAAACCTGTGTGCAAGTGGCATAAACAGCACTGGGACCCTTATCTCTTAAAATTTAGCTTCTTTCTAAGCAATACATGTAGAAAACTAAGTGGCTGTTGCCTAACTGTGCTCCCTGAGTTCTGTCAGTAATTCTTGTCTAATGAATCTTAGCCCTTTCTCTAGTCTCTCTTTGTGTCAGGACTATTTCACCTTGGAGGCAGGACAAGTGTCCTAGCCCCCAGATCATGAAGATGTTTTGAGCCATCTCCGTTTGTGCTTGTATATGTGTGGAGTAAAGGGATGTCTCACTTTTCTACTATAACTTACTCTTAGGAACACTCAGCTCAATTACATCATGTACCTGCTGTGGGAAAGATATTGAAACCACGGTAGGAAATCAAGTCACGTGACATTATTTAGAGGTTTTGCACAAAATGTGCTAGAATGCATGCCAACTCTATAATAAAATCACATGTGTATTATAATACAACTCTTTCACAGAACACCTACCCCAGTATCTTCAGAAAGTTCCCCAGCATTGGTTTATATATAGACCATGCCAGAAATCACTCTAATAGTAACATACCAGCCTCCCATAACCATTGTGTGTGATAGCAAAACCTAAGTAAAGTAGCAGTGAATATTCTTGAAACTGTTAGGTAAGCAAGGCATAATTATATTCACCTAACATATATTGGAAAGTGCTGGGAGAGATTAAGTTATTTGTGCAAAGATAGGCCACTTTTAAGTGGCAGGCAGAAGAAAAATCAAGGTTTCCTGGCTTGTGCTCTTTCTCCTCTATATTTACAAAGAAATATAGTGCATTATCTGACAATGAGAAGATTGTTTCACTCAGAAGTCACACTGATACTCTTGCTGTCCAAGTGACCTCAATCTAAGGAGGTTTTTAGCTCAGCCACTCTGGCTGGTTGAGGGTAATCTGAAAGACTGACTGTATGTATCTCTGTTTTTCTAATTCACTTACTCAAAATGCCAGCTTTGATGACTTAAGTAATCAGGGAAGCTTTGTGGGGAGATAACGTGTTCCTCTGACTCTTCCTCCTTTTTACCGAGCAGCCAGGAGTTACTAATTAGGGATCAGGGAGCGAGATGAATGGAATACTAACCTTCTGGTGACCCAAGTCATCGCTGAAAATGCAGCAAAATTGGATCCAACTTCCTGATCAGAAGCTCCTTGTTGACTCTTTTTCTTTCACCTTCCATGGGCTCATCTCTTTGTCCAGCCCCTTTTAGTCTCTACATTTTTCTGAGGCACATCTTAGGATTTCAGGTCCATTTCCTTTTCTGGCTTCTGTTGTACCCAGTTCCTAACCTACATCACAAGGTGACTAGTGAGTTAGGTGCTCCAAACCGGACGGAGCCCAGCAGGATACGAGGGTGTGAGACACCTCAGGAAATCCTCTCCTTGTCAAGTGAAGGCAGAGAGGCTTCTATCTGTAGCCAGCTGAGATATGGAGTGAGGCATTGAGCACAAATTTACAAATCAAAATAATAGTCTTCCAGGGATAGAATATGGACCAACATGCTGCAGAATTTTAACCTGCACATCCATGGGTAGGGGATAGACGGTGACAGTCATAAAAGCAGGAAGGTTGTATCTTCTGGAAGCAGTGATCACAGAGACAGAGCTCATTACCTTAATAATGATAGATGGTGTTTTTAAATGTACTTATTTCTACAGGATTTCATCTGTTCCTCCTAGCAGGTAAGTATGAACAATCTCCTGTTATATACCAGGTTCAGAAAAGTTGTGCTGTGCTCAGGTTACCCATTAGGAAATTTTAGAGCCAAGACTTGAACCCAAGACCTCTAATGTAACACATGATTCCCGCCGAACCCCCCCCCCCCCCCCCCATCGATGCCTTTGGTTCTCAAACAGAACACATTTTTACTCTTCGTTCCTTATTTTCTTGGTCTCACAAAAATATATGCCAGGCACTATACAAGCACTGGGTAAACTAAGGTGAACAAACGAGCCATATACCCTGCGTTTGTGGAGCTCAGACTGCACTTCCTAAGACTGGTGATTGGTTTGGTAGTCACCAGCCACATGTGGCTATTGAGTCTGTGAACTGTGGCTGTTCTGACTTGAGATAAGCTATAACTGTAAAATACACCCTGAGTTAAAAATGTTTAGTTCGAATAAATAATGCAATTTTCCCGTATTTTTTATACCGACTATATGCTGATAATATTTTAGATGTATTGAGTTAAATAAAATATATTACTAGAACTGATTTCATCTTCATTTTCCTTTTTTTAATGGCTAGTAGAAAATTTTAGTGGCTACTAGAAAATGTTAAATTATATATCACTTACACTTATTGTAAATTATGTATCACTTATTTCCATTGGATAGCAAGCTGTGACCTGCGGGGAAGTGATTTTATAAGGGCTCATTCAGCAGTTTAGTACTAAGGTAGTTACATTTTTTACATGAAACATTTGGATCCTTTGAAATTTGTTCTGGTGCATGCTGGTCTGGATTCCAGTTTATTTTTTTCTCCAGATGCCTACCAAGCTGATTCAACACCAATTAGTTTGTTTATCTTTGTTTTGAGAGGTTACCTTTATCACATGCTAACTCCTTGTATGGATTCTATTTCTGGATCTGCTCTTCTTTCCCATTGGTCCGTGTTATGTTTGGATCATTGTTATTTGGTGCTATTTTTTGAGATTTTAAAGTATTTTTTAATATCTGGTGGGGTTAATCTCCATCTCCACTTCCAATTAATCATCCCTCCCCACCTTCACTTCCAACAGAATTTTCTTGACTGTTGTTTTCTCCTTGTCTTTAGCTATGGAAATTAGGATCCGTTTGTCCAGTTTAAAATAAGCAAAAACAACCTTTTAAAAATTGTGATAAACAAACTCAAAGAGAATTGATGTCTATTTATGTTAACTCTTCCTATCTGAAGTAGTGGTACTGCTTTTCATTTATTCGAATCATCTTTGGGATTCTTCCAGTAATACTTTGACATTTTCTTCTTAGAGCTCTTACCCATTTCTTAAATTGATTCTTAGAAATTTTACCTATATATGTATGTACTACTGCTTATGCAATCTTTTCTTAAATGCTTGCCATGTATATGTATATATGTATATATATACATATATATATCACAAAACATAATATTTTTAGTATTTTAATAATTTAAAAACATACTAATTTTGTAGTCTGTAAGCTTACCAAATTCTCTAATTCTTTGTGAGAGATAGGGTTTTGGTTGATGGTCTTAAGCTTTCTAATCTTGACCACAAATACTGATATGTTCATTTTTTTTCCTTTTTAAAAAATATTTACCTATTTCTTTCCCATTTTTTTTCCTTTCAATTTTTTTTTTCTCCTGTCTAATTCTGTCATCTGGTTCCTGCAGCACAATGCTAAATAGTAGTGGTGACAGTAAGTATTTTGTCTTGTTTCTGACTTTAAAGTTTCATCTTAAGTATGAGGCTGGCTTTTGAATTGAACTGAACATATTTTATTATAGTGAAAAAAATTATGTATTCCTATTTTAAGAATAGCAATTTTATTGGATTAAAAAATCATGAATAGTTGTTAAATTTGTCAAATGCCTAGTCATGATTATGCGATTGCTTTTTCTCTTTAGAGCTGTTGAAGTGATGAATCTTATTGATTTACTAATATTGAACCATGCTTGTGTGTTGAGGAAGAAGATCACTTGTTCATGATGTTTTACTGTCTTCATATCTTGTTGTTAAGTTCTGTTTGCTAATATTTTATTCAAGATTTATTTATTTAGAAGTGAGATTACTTGTAATGCATTGGTTTTGTTACACTTACTTCAGAAAAATAAAATAATTTTGAAGTTCCTCACCCCCTATTATTACCAGCTTAAAAAGAAATGGACTTTTCTGCTCTTTAAAAATTTGCTAGAATTCCCCTGTGATATTGTGCAAGCTTAGTATCTCTTTTGGGGTGGAATGGTGGCAGTGGTTGTAATGATAGTGGTGGATCTTTTTTGGGGGGCAGCTTTCCCTATTAGGAAAATCTGTTTTTATTTGTTTTTATTTGTTTTTTAGATTCTCTACTTCCTCTGGTAGTTATTTATTTATTTTTTATAAAAGTGTGTGTGTGTGTGTAGTTCTTTTGATGTTTAAGAAGGTTTTCTTTTTTTTCTTACTGGTTACCTTCATAATTAAGACTTTCTATGATACCCTAAGTTCACTAATTTTTGAGTTAGTATCTATTAATTCTTTGTAATAAATGATGATAAAATTAATGTGTTCCCACTTATCCATTGCTCTTTCTCTACCATCTGATTTCAATCAACATTATTTTTCTCATTTTTTCCCCATATATTCTTTAAATATGCATATACTTCTATTGTTTGATTTGTAATCTTTCAATAGTATCTGAAGATTACCAGCTATTATGGTAAAGGCAATAGGCAATCTCTTCTACTTCCCAAATTTCTTTTACTTTTCCTCCAACAGTTGTATTATATTCCATAGCCAGAACAAACACCTTTTATGTTCTATTTGGCTACCCTAATTCCTGAATTGGTTTGGTTTTGGTTCTATAGCTAAACATATTTGTTGGAAGACTTCTGCTTTCAACCAATATGAAATAACAACTAGATTTGCTTTTCCCTCTGAAACAAAGAAAATGTGGACAAAATATGTGAAACCATTCAAGATGTAGCATCAACCAGGCCGTGATCCCTGAGACAAGCCAGTTAGATGAGGTGGGCACTTTTATTTCCCAAACTTTTTGTCTTGAAAGAGTTTCTGGGCCCTGATGCAAATAAAAGGAATCCCAGGAAAGACTAGTAGACCTATGGAATTGAGGAGATGGAGGTAAGAATCTAGATAGGGGAAAACAAACAAACAGCACACTCAGAATACTAGAATAAAGAAAGCTGCTGGAAGAAAGAACTCTGGAGGTCTATAGAGCATCCCCATTGAGCATTCATCTGAGTACAGATCAGTTCATGTATGTTAGGAAACTGACGGCCAGAGAAAGACCCATTTGAGAGGATTAAAAACAATAGTGGCAGGGCACCAGCGTGGCTCAGTCAGTTAAGCCTCTGATTTCGGCCCAGGTCATGATCTCATGGTTGGTGAGTTTGAGGCCCTCTTTGGGCTCTCTATTGTCAGTGCAGAGCTTTCTTCAAATCCTCTGTTCCCCGCTCTCTCCCTGTACCTCCCCCACTCGTGTGTGTGTACGTACACACATACTCTCTCTAAAATAAACATTAAAACAAAACAAAACAAGATAATGCCCATTGCTCACAAAAGGCCAGAAATAGTACCTATTCCCACCAGCCAGACTGGAAAACCTCATGATTCAGTCACGGCTGTGGTCTCAACTGAGGCTCAACTGGAGAAGGATCCACTGCCAAGCTCACATGTTTGTTGGTACCATTCATTTTCTTGTCAGCTATTAGACTGAGGGTTTCAGTTTCTTGCTTGCTGTTGCCAAGGGGCCACCCTCATTCCCTGGTATGTAGGTCATCCTAACATGTCTGCTTATGTCTGTGAACCCAGAAACGGAGAGTCGCCTTGAAATGCAAGGTGGTAAAATCTTATGTAATAGAAGCATATATGCCCTGTCACCTTTGCTGTATTCTGTTGTTTAGAGCAAGTGGTTGGTCCTGCCTACACTCACGGTTGGAGGGTGGGTAACACAGGCCGTGAATACAAGGAGGTGAGATCATGAGGGCCTCTGTAGAAAGTCTGTTGTCTATAGTAGTGTTTAGGAGAATGTCTTAAAAGCAACTGAATTTAAAAAAAGAACAGCAATAACAAGTTACTTTAGAAGAACAAAGTTAAACCCAGCAGCACATTTCTTATTGGAAACATTGCAAGGGAGAAGGCAGTGGAGCAACATCTTCAAAACACAGAAAGAAAACCTGAAACTGGCAACCTAGAATTCTATACCCAGCAAAAATATCACTGGAAAGAATGGTAACACACGTGGTGAAAATAAAACAAATAAGTCCTGGGGATGTAATGTACAGCATCATGACTATAGTTAATAATACTGTATTGTGTATTTGAAAGTTGCTAAGAGAGTAGATCTTAAAAGATCATAAGAAGACAAAACTGTAATTATGTGTAATAATGGACATTAACTAGACTTATTTTGGTGATGTTTTGCAGTATGTTGAATAGATATAGGTATATTATATATATAAAACTAATGCATTTGTAAGAAGTAAAAACAACAACAACAAAACAAAAAAAGCAGAAAAACCCAAAGGTAAAATACAGGGTTTTACCCAAGAGAGAAAAGTAAGAGTTGAGAGGAGAAGAGGAAGCAAGCAAGAAACTGTCATTTTTGGCACTATGTATTTTAATCCCAATGTTACTTCCATAACATTTTCAATTCCTCCTGGGTCAAAATCTTAGGAGTATACATCCATTGTTTCCTCCAAATCTGGACTGATGTGTGTATATATTTGTGCATTCCTGCTTTACTTGTGGGTGATGGCAATCAAATAAAAAACGTATATCTTAGTTCTTTTGAATATTTTCATGCACCACTCTTTTCCTGTATAAGAGAACTTTTTAACAGGGCTTAAGAAGTCCTAATAATTTGCATATGTTATATTTAATTGAGAATAGTATGTAAAATATTTAAATTGTAATGATTTAAATTATTTAAATAACATAAAATAAATTTACTTTAAGTAATTTAAATTATTTAAAATGATATTTAGTATGGTTTTCAACATTTTACATACAACTGAGCTTTCATTTCAAAAATATTTTAATTTCGTGACTATGGGTCTCAACTCTCGTTTCTGTATGTGTGTGTGGAAGAAAAAAATAATATTTGTGCTTTCCTTCTCATAAGGTTTTTCTAATATTTAATTTCATATGATATATACTAAAATACGTGAAAATTCTGGGGACAAGTAAAATTCTAAGGTATTTTTTTTAGAATCACAATGTCATTTTTTAACTTTGTGTTAAAAATAACTGTGGTTCTTGTTTTCAGAATGCCTACTACAGTGGAGATACTTCCTCGAAGTACATGTTTTTATTTTAAGAAATTGCAAGTTTTCTGTATTTTTAATCTGGTTTTTGTCCTAGTGTAATGGTTCTATTCCACAAACCATTTGGTTTCCCACTTTATTAATTTTAGACCTTGTTCAATTTGGTGCCACCTTTATCACGGTGAATTTTAATATTGCTCTAGCAGTTTGACTGCCTGTGATTTCTACTATCTTGATGTATGATACAGGAAACATTTTGCTTAAAATATTTCATTCAACTATTGAAATGTCCAGCCCTGTGTCAATTGACTGCTTATCAACACAAAGAAAGTTATTGATTCACTCCTGAAAAAAAATCACTTCAGTTTTTTGCATAATTGATATATAAAGATTTTCATTTGCAGTGATCAGAGTTTGGGCCACATGATTTTGATACCAGTGGGGTCAAGAAGGTTAGAGATTTTGGTAAATACTAGAAGCCTTGTAATACTGTCGTTAGTTGAAAACGCCTTGAAACATTAGAAGCAAAAGACATCTGTTTCATCTAGACCCCTGAATGTCATACGCAATGAAAAGATCTGGAGGTGTGTGGTACAACTTGGAGTTCAGAGCTGCAAGAGTCATTTGTTTTCATGGAGGCATTGGTATCCTACTCAGCTTCGAAGAATGAGTAGGCCCGGGATGGACACATATGGAAGAGTACCCAGACAAGAGAATAGCATGTCGTTACATAGCGTTTATGAAGTGCTCTCCATGTATTAGCACATTTCATAATTGTATTAATAGTTACTGAGGTGTTTATTGTCTTCACTTTTGAGTTGAAAAAACTGAGAAACAAATTTATTAAGCAACTCATTCCAAAGCTCCCATCTAGTAAATAGTCATACTGCCTTTTAAACTGAGGCTTTCTATAGGGGCACTTGTACCCCGATGTTTATAGCAGCACTTTCAACAATAGCTAAATTATGGAAAGAGCCTAAATGTCCATCAACTGATGAATGGATAAAGAAATTGTGGTTTATATACACAATGGAATACTACGTGACAATGAGAAAGAATGAAACATGGCCTTTTGTAGCAACGTGGATGGAACTGGAGAGTGTTATGCTAAGTGAAATAAGTCTTACAGAGAAAGACAGATACCATATGTTTTCACTCTTATGTGGATCCTGAGAAACTTAACAGAAGACCAAGGGGGAGGGGAAGGGGAAAAAAAAAAAGAGGTTAGAGAGGAAGGGAGCCAAAACATAAGAGACTCTTAAAAACTGAGAACAAACTGAGGGTTGATGGGGGGTGGGAGGGAGGAGAGGGTGGGTGATGGGTATTGAGGAGGGCACCTGTTGGGATGAGCACTGGGTGTTGTATGGAAACCAATTTGACAATGAATTTCGTATTAAAAAAAAGAAAAAGAAAAAAAAAAAAAGAAATGGAAAGGGAAAAATAAATAAATAAACTCAGGCTTTCTGGCCCCAGAGTCTCTCTCCTTAGTCACTTACGCTATTCTGCCTCTAATTAATGGGAAGTATTTTGTGGGGACAGTAAAATAGGAGAAGTTAAGAAGGTTAAAGTCATGGAAGCTTTTGTAAGGGAGGCAAGAAGCATTCATATGTTATCCACATGAGTATAAAGCAGTTCAGTCTTTTTAGACGATAATTTGAAGGTACTATATTGTATCAGGAATTTCAGTAATCTCACTAAACATTTGTCCTAAGGAATTTGGGAGACAATTTTTTATGGGCTTCACCTTTCTGTATGTCTTGCAAGCAGGAGTTAAATGCCTTATTGTTCTGGACTGTCTTTTTGAGGGAGGTTTGTATGGCATAACAGCATTGGCATATAATTTTGAGGAGATAGTATCTCCCTTCTGATCAGATAGCTTGTTTATTTATTGACCAGTATAATAACATCTTCCTATGGAGCAAAGTTTGGCAACTTTGCTTGCAGCTCATTGTGGAAGATTGGGTTTCCTAAGCTCAGGGTTCCTTAGCTATGATGCTAACCCACTCCCTGTGCATCATCCATCTGGGCCTCTCCACATTATCCTCATGCTCCTTGGAGGCCAAGGAGAACCGATGTGAAATGAAGCTCACGCTGCTTACTGTGTCCTAAGCAATAAGTCCTTTGTCTGACCCAGGGGTGTCATGTCTGCTGCCAGCATCCAGGAAATGGGGGCAGGCTAACTTGTTAACTTCCAGGTAGGGCAAAATCTTAGACCCTTTACTGTTCTTGACAAAGGCATGATTAGAATTATCAACAAAGCATCATATGTAATCCCTGGAAAGTAATCCAACTATCCAGTAATAAGGGACTAGTTTAGTAAATCATGAGACATACATATAGTGGAATATTAATTCCACAGCCCTTAAATATCATGTTTTTAAATATTTAAAGACTTGGGAATAAACTCATGAAAACGTTAAGTAAAAATTATATTATGGTAACGATACATATCGTACATCTCAATTTTGTAAAATGTGTTTGTATGTTTAAGAGGACACTAGGATTAAATATCCAGAATGTAAAAGATTGTTACATGTAGGTTGTAGAATTATAAGTGATTTTATTCTTCTCTTTTTCTATTTGTGTTTTTCAAATTATTCTATAATGAAAATATATTACTTTTATAATGAAGAAAAATACTGTTAATGAAGTCAAACTGAGGGATTTGACATGATATAATAGGCAGAGTAGATACTGTATATAATCTTGAGAGGACAGTAATATGAGGATATGTTTAAAACCCATGCAATCAAAGAAGATCTGGCTTTCATTAAAATGCACATATACAATATAACCGAAAACCATTAAAACAAAAGCAAAAATAAAAATCCAAGTTATAGCAAAGGAATACAGGAAACATAGCTATTTTGGAAATTCTAATTTAAGGAAACTTAATCCATTTGAACAAAAATCTAAGCTCATCAAAGCCTCTTGTTGTCTAATAAAAAGGAATTAAGTCAGTTAATCATGAGAAACAATGTTTGCATACCAAAGTACTGAAAGATGAAGTGATTGTATGTCTGACATTTGCCTTAAAATATTTCAGCAAAAAATAAATAAATAAAAATAAAGTGGGAGGAATAGTTGAACCAACCTTAGCAAAAATATTGATAGCTGTTGAAGTTGTGTGTTGGTTACATGGGACTTATTAAACTGTTAGTTTTGTGTGTGCTCAAAAATTTCCATAAGAAAAAAAATCAACAGAATATCACTGATTTATATAGTTTTAAAACAATATCTCTCATCCTTGGCTGCACATTAAAATCACTTAGGAACTTTAAAAAGTACTGATGCTTAAATCTCACCGCCTCTGATTCTAATTTAATTGTCTTAGGTGTGGCTTAGGCATCAGGATTTTTTTTTCAATCTCTCAGGTGATTCTAATTTTAAAAACCATACTTCTAAGTGGACTTCATTAGGTAGATCTTTATTATAAGGGGCATTGACTATAATAATGGATATTTTTTGACAGCATTTCCTAAAAAAATGTGTGTCGGTTTTCTGTTACATTAATTAATTCATGGAACATCTCTCAGTGAAAAGCAAGAAGAAGCTAATACTTTTTCTAGCGCAGATAGTTCTACTGAGTCCCAGAATAAAATAGTATAGGGACATAGCTTAATGATTCTTTTGATAAAATGATAAAGTTTCAGGTGACTCTAAAAAATGAATAACTAACATATCCCTTTCAAATATTAGTTGGGTAAGAAGAGGCTTAATTGATGTAGAGAAGATAGTTTAAAATGTTAGCATTTGACAATTTTCTTAAAGTAATTCTTCTTCATCTTAGAAAACAAAGAAGAATATTTAGAGATAAAGAAGAAAATTATCAGCCAGAGCTCCATTATCCATGGTAAATACTGATAATGCTTTACAGCATTTGATTTCAAATTTATTTTAACCTTCAATGGAAAAATTTCAAACAAATGTAGGGATAGTAGTGTCATAAAGCTGTAGGTTCCCATCAGTCAGCTTCAATAATTATCAACTCAAGATCAATCTTTTGTCATCTGTGAACCCTTTCCACGTTATCCTCCCCTCGCCCACACCGGATTATTCTGAAGTAAATCTTGTGTGTCATATTATTTCATCTATAAATATTTTAGTATGTATTAGGGCAAATAATCTTTAGGTCATTAACATGTGTCTGAGGTATTGGTATTCTGTGTTGACTGAAAGAAGATCCATATGCTACAGTTCCTAATTCTGTAGTTGCCAAAGATGGTGTTGTGTTATAAAAGTAAAAATCTGGCTTATATCCTTGAGCTGCAGAAGGATCTGCTGGCAGGACCAAGACTTTTCTCAGAAAGTAACTCCATCAGTTTAAATGAAGAAATAAGTAGTAGACTGAAATCCAGGAAACCCAGAGTTCTACCCATTAACCAGGCTCTCATTTGGAAGGTTTTGAGGATTACATTTACCTAATGTTTTGCTTTATAATAACCTAAACTGGTCTCTTATTCTCATTTCCTTTAGAGCCAGGTAGTTTCCCAAAGGGCTTGGCAGATTGATTAGTCAAAGTGTATTTTGGTAAGGTTAACATAGAGGCAATATGTTAGAAAGGCTTTGAAGACAGGAAAATCATCTAAGAAGGTACTTCATTTTTGTGGCCCGAACTGATAACACAGCATTGGACGGGGGGAGAAGAGGCAAAACTTAGCATCTTATTTATAGTAGAAATTAGCAAAGCTTGGCGATACTTCATTATAGGAGTTAAGAGTAAGGGGATAATCAAATATGCCTTCAACCCTACCCTCAGGATCTAGTATAATACTATGCTCTTTGCACAAAGAGTGAAGTGAGGTGGGCAAGGAATGATGGGGGAAATAAGGGATGGATGAGGCCAATATTAGTATACCGAGTTTAAATTAATAGCATGGCCTCCAAGTAGGTATTTTTTGTGGGCTGCTGAAAGTGGAGGACTAGAGTTCAGGTGATATATGAAAGCTGGGTATCTGCCTCTGAAGATTACTCATGAAGCTATAAGGATGATTGAGTTTTCATAGGGAATATTTGTTTAAGGAGGAGAGCATGTGGCTAAAGACAAATCCTTTCAGTAGTCCCAATGGATGGGAATAGGAGTACGAACAAATTTATCTAGAATACATTAAATTAATCCTTATGGAACATCTATGTCACAGGCATTTTGCATGGAAAAGGGAAAGGGTGCTTACTGTGCAGGCTGGGAAGCACACTGAACACAAAGGGAACGCTATGCCAGAGATCTGCACAAAGATTTTTGAAAATAAAAACTAGACAAAATGACTTGAAGTGCCCAAGACAGGCATGGCATTTATGGGAGTATGTGTTTTCCAGGAGAGAGGGAGGGGATGATATTTCATGCATAGGTGGAGGCATAGATGTGTGCTTGGGACAGTGACGAGGAGTCTGCCATGGCCCAAGCACAGCCTATAGCCTATATGTGTTTTCCAGGAGAGAGGGAGGGGATGATATTTCATGCATAGGTGGAGGCATAGATGTGTGCTTGGGACAGTGACGAGGAGTCTGCCATGGCCCAAGCACAGCCTATAGGGTGAAGAGAACGACAGGGTACTTGGAAACCACTGTGGGGTCCGAAGATTGTTAGAGTCACTATTAAAATAGAAGACAAAATCAGTTTGACGTTAACATAACTGAACAGAAGAGGAAATAATGGAAAATTTGTTCGTCTTTTTCTGTTTATCAAGCAAATGCTGTCACAATACCATGCAGTATGTTTGCTTTTATTGATTTGTATTCATTTTGTGCATATAAAAAATTTGATATAATGGGACCGAAGTTAAGGAGTCAAAGATTACACACACACACACACACACACACACACACACACTCATTGCTTAATAAAATAATTATCAGTAGGCAGGAATTGAGGATATGAAGATCAGTGAATAAGATAAACCCTCACCTCCAAGATCTTTGTTGATTAGTTGACAGATAGTTTTTTAAAAAGTTATATTCCAGTTGGGTAAGTGTAAAGATATAGGAACACTCAAGAGGAGTACACAATACACTTTGGGTGTTAGTAGAAGGATCTAGGAGACCTTTTCGAAGGGGTGATGAAAATTGCTTCTTAAGTGATACAAAGGAATTAGCAGGTTGCTTTGAGGAAGGGAGCATTAGACAGTGACATACGATGTAAACTGGATAGCAGTAACCAGAGACACGGAGGTGAAAGGAAGCCTGGTTCATGTAAGGAAGCATCGTCATTTCATTACTCTTGTAATTGTGAGTAAATAATTGTGAAATAGATCGAGGCAGAAGATGAGCTTGTAGATCTGGGTGGAGACCCGTGTGGGTTGACATTTCATATACTAATTGAAGGGTCTTACGATTTATACAGGGAGTGACCTGGCTGGATTTGCATTCTCAATACATGACTTCTGCAGCTAGCTGAATATGAAGTTGTTAGGGAGGCAGGCTTAGGAAGAGGAAAGTTAGTTAGGTGGATTTTGTAGTAGGTCAGGCTTCACTAGGTAAAAGGGAATAAGGATGAACTTGAAGGGGCAGATGTGAGAAATATTCAGAAAATAAAATTGGCAGGACTCATTAAGTTATATATGGAAATTTAGGGAGAGTGATTCAAAGGGAGGGATCACTCTCAGATTTCTGGTTTGGTGGATGGTTCTGCCTTCGGCTGCAATAATAAATACAGCAGAAGAATATGTATATTGGACTAGGCGATGAATTCTGTTTTGAACCTTTTGACTTTAGGTGCCAGTGGGCTGTCCACGTGATTTCCAACAGACAGTTGAGTATCTGAAGGCTGAGTGAGAAGTCTAGGTTTGAAACCCAAATCTGGGAGCCATTAGCATAATAAGTAGTTCCGAAATTCTAAGAATAGGTATTCTCTTTAGTATCAGCATCATGGTCATAATCAATATGAATGTGCTAAGTGTATACTGAGCAAACTACCACAAACTAAAATGTGAAATGAACTCTTCTTAACCTTGTTTAATTTGCTTAACTTTGATCTGACCTGAAACATCTTCAAAAACTGAAGTATGAACCTAATCAGAATCTTTTAAAAATGTTACCTGTTCCCCCCCCCCCCCAAATTAATCTTAGCATCAAAGTAGCGTATCAAAATGTCATTTGAACTGAATCGATAGACCATTTACTTGGAGTTCTGAGAATTGGGTGGCTAGTGGACACAGGACACTGTATTCCTTGCAAAAGACTTCAAAGGCAGGCCATATAATGATTTTGGCAATAAAAGGAATTTAATTTTTCCTCTCCCAGCTCAAGCTCAAGTCATCCAGGGAGAAAAATTACTCCCAGATGAGCTTACAATTGCCAGCAATCCAAAATTTAACCAAATTGGATTCTCACACACTGTGTTTGGAAGGAAGGAAGACTGACAAAATGTTCTTTCACTAGATTCTAGGAAGCCTAGGGCTTACTTAACTACAGTGGCCCCAGAACATGATTATTGCCTAAAGATCAAGAGTAATTAAGTCCAATGCTGTTCATTTGTGAGGAGAGTTTTCCAGTAATAATTTTGGTGAGTGACATCTTGTATGATGAAAACAAAAATAAGAGTATAATAACCACGGAGTGATGAATAAGGAAACTTACCAATAGTGCAGTATTTTGAACTTTGACTCCTCATTTAATTGGAATTTTATTTCAAAAGCAGAATTGATCAGTAATAATGGCAAGTAGTCTCCATTGGTTTTAGAGTGCTTACAGTGTGCAAAGCGTTAAGTCAAAAATACTTCACATAGCCTCACACCACCCTATTAGAAGAGTACTGTGATTAGCCCCATTTACCCCATAAGGAAACTGAGGCAAACAGAAGGTAAGTAAACTTTCCCAAGATCACTTAGCCAATAGTTGGTGGAGCAGGTGGCGTGCCCTCAGGTTCCATGGGAGACCCGTGTGGCGTGCCCTCAGATTCTGTGGTAGACCTGGGTAGTCTGCCTTAAGAGTCAGTGGTACTCCCAGGTAGGCTCCTTTCAGAATCCATGTTCTTTATCACAATCCTTGTTTAAATGTTAGTGAATGTAACAGGTAAACAGGGTATCCATGCATTGTGGAATTGTATAAAACATGGAGATGACAAGATTCTTGCCCCTTAAAAACATGCAGTCTTGGGGTGCCCAGGTGGGTTAGTCCGTTAAGCATCTGACTCTTGATTTCAGCTCAGGTCATGATCTCACAGTTCGTGAGATCGAGCCCCATGTCAGGCCCTGCACTGAGCGCCGCTGAGCCTACTTGGGGTTCTCTCTCCCTCCCTTTCTACCCTTCCCCCACTCATTCTCATTCTCTTCCTCTCTCTCTCAAAATAAACTTAAAAAAGTGCAGTCTCTAGCACTTTTCCTAAATAATTTGCATCACAACACACTACAATGATTTTTTTAATTTAATTTTCCCCTAGTGCTGTATAAAGGTGACATTAGAACATATTTCCTATATCTAAAAATAAAGAAAATGTTTTAAAATGAAAATTTTAAATTGTTTCTTTAGGTTAACTTTACCTTATAGTGATATACAAATTATGTGTAAGGATTATTAATTTTTGAGATTTCAAAAGGACTTCAGTGTGCAACAGTATATGTAAATACTTGGCTCTTTACCCAGGAAATGTATTGTAAGCAGAAATTATTTTAGTCAAATAATTCAAAGGTACTAGGCGTGCTTGCTATTAAAAGTTTTATTATGAATATTTTCATTTTTTTAATTATAAAAGTAATGTATAATCACATGGTAGAACGTTTGGAGATAAAATATGAAAATGCATAAACCTGGCAGCTATTATACCTTATAGTCTTTCTCATAGTCTTCTCCTGTGTATCTAGTCTTACATTATTGTAATAATAGTATACTTATAACTTTGTACTTTAAGAAGCTTTAATTCTATTCTTAATATTATTGAAGATTCTTTTTTTCTTTTCTTTCTTTTTTTTTTTTTTTTGGTAAAAGTAAATAGAGTACTCATTTGTCTTTCAGATAAATCTACCTTTTCATATTCTGGGTTTGCTTTGTAGTTTTTACCAAGTTCACATATTATAATTCAGAAACATTTTTGTGTTATTCTCTTTTCTCTTGTTCTCTTAACCCTTATCTCTGTTCAAGCCTTGGCTTTCCTTAGCCAAGTCACGGTCAGGCCCACGAATGCCCCCTGAGCTTGCGGGCTCAGTCTTGCACAGCACTGGAGACGTTCTTAACCTCCATCACGGAGCACATCTTTAGCCACAGATACACTGAATGATGTGACTTAGAGTTGGCTTTATCCATCCCAGACACTGGATTCACATGCACAGATGTTTAGATTCCTGCCTTCTGTCAGTTTACCCTCCACCCATGGGTCCCTCTAGTGCTAGTTGCCGTAGGATCGGCCCCAGGCCCTCACTTTCTTGCTCTCTGGTCATCTCTTCTCATCCTTTGATTGCCAGTATTAGCTGAAGTGGCCAGGTTTCCTGTCCATAGTCTCCCTCCTACCCTGCATGATTCCTCCTCAGGCTGTAGGCCCCTTCTGAGTTGTTACCCCTCTCTTAGTTCCTGCCAGTTTTCTCCCTTGAGTATTCCTAATCAGATTTGGCGTCTGACACCTGTATAAGATTTTCCAGGGTTACTTCCTGACTTCTGAATGAGACTTCTCCCTTACTGTTCTTCCTTATCCATTGAATCAACCTATGTGTTGCCCAGGTTACGCCCCTTGGAGTTATTTCCTTTGTGTCGCTGTGTCTTTGATGGCAGGTGCAATCTGTGGCTCTCTTCCTGTGGTGTGTACTCTGTCCTGGTCCCAGGGCTCTACCCATCCCTCTTCTCTTACCTTGTGGTCTTTTTTGCAGAGGCCTGAGACTACCCAGGACAATGGCAGCATGATTTTTCCCAAGGACAAATGACAGATTGCAAGAGAGTAAAAGGAAAATTTTAACGCATGTGGTTACTTCTTAAACAATTTATTCACTGATTTCTGTTAAATTTCTTAAATCCTTTTTACAACTGAACTGTTTATCACTTGAAGCAAAAGTCACGTCCAGACATCTTTGTACTGTGTAGGCTGTAGACGCAGTGCATGTTGTGTCTAGTTTAACATGACTGTAACACATGAAATAAAAGAGTCCATCAATACAGACTAAATTAAAATTGGAGTTGCATAAATAGAATCTATGGTGAGCTGTCTTTGAGTTGCCTCATTTATTCTACTTATTGATGAATTTTCATAACTTACTCCTTGAATAAATTATCCAAGAATCAGCCTGTGATTTTCTTTATATATTACTTCATATTTGTATAAAGGTACTGCCATAATAAAATCTTATAATGATTACTGTTTTTGCTACTTGGTTGGGCTGGATGTTTCTTATAATGATTACTGTTTTTGCTCTCCAGTTGGACTGAATTTTTCATTTACAGTTTATATAAAAATGGAACAACAGCACAAGTCTGCTGTTAAAAGGGGCTCAATAATCCTTGCACTTTTTTCCAACTCTAGGAACATTCAGATCCTCCCCTTCTTTGTCACACATGGTATCAGTACCATGAGTAGAATATACAACTGCTTTCTTCTAAGATAGCAAATCTGGCATTCACTTCTGTAATTTCAACCTCCGGATATTATGCCATTCTCATTCTCTCTGACTTATATGTGCAGTCATGTGGCATGGCCAGTTACAAGATGCAGCAAGTGGGGAGATTCTGTGACAGTTATTGGAGCAAGAAAGCTGCAGGCAATTGAGTCATTAAATGTGCCATTTCCATGGTATACAATTGTGATGTCCAAGTGGGTTGTCCCACTTGTGATGTCCAATTACGATGTGGGTCGTAATTGAAGAAAGTCGTTGGCCCTGGAGATATCCGTGAAAGAATTAATGAAAGACCCCAGCTAGTGGAAGAACAAGGTAATGGAAAGTCTAGTTAAAAATCAAGTCTAGACAGGCAGGGGTTGATTTTAGTTTGATTTATTCAGACCAAGTGTTCTCTACCGTTCTTCCATACCAAACTCAGAGGTCCCAAATTATATCACCCTTATGACCAATTTAAAGGATTTCCAGTATTTTTTCCGGGTTGCATGGGTTTGTCTTAGGGGTAGCTACATAATAGATGTACAAAGAAAGGGTTGTGAAGAGAAGGAAAAGAGTTCAAGTTAGGTGAAGTTCCAGACCACCTACTCCTGATTTACTCAATAGTGTTTTTTATGTATTTTACGTGTAGGAATTTTGTGTAAGAATTTCGTTGGGAAAAGTGATTGCTTTAGGAAAGTTTGAGAATTAATCCATCGTCTGCTGCAGATACAAGGACCCTGTTAGTGCTGTCTCCCAGTTTGCTGTTGATGAGACAGGTACATTGAGTATGTGTTGAGTGCTAGGCCTGTAGCACTGTCCTAGGGATCTGGGTCATCTCTTGGGCTATTGAATAATTACTGCTCTGCAGTCTTCTTTTTTCCCTGTGGGTCTGTACACAACTCAGTTGTTTTTTAACCTCACATTTTTTGGGTGATCTTATTTATAGTTTCAAAATAACTTTTGTATCAAAGATTTTAAAATCTGTGTCTACAGCCTAACTTTGCCATGTCATACCTGTGTGAGGTTTGGGGAGTCACCTGGCTGACCCTCAGTTTTCTTATTTGTACAACTGATGCCATTGCCTTCCCAACCCCAGAAGGATTAAGAGGGGGGGGAAGTTATGAGTTTATGAGTTTATAAATTACACAGGTATAAAATAATAGAATTGTTTTTATTATTGTGATTGGCATCTTCAAGACTGTATTTCTAACTTTTTATTGAAGGAAATGCTTGTTTCTGTGGAACCTGATATCTTACACTTAAGAGTTTCTTTTTGTAAATTTTTTTAACATTTATTTATTATTGAGAGACAGAGACAGAGCATGAGTAGGGGAGGGGCCGAGAGACGGGGAGACACAGAATCTGAAGCAGGCTCCAGGCTCTGAGCTGTCAGCACAGAGCTCGACGTGGGGCTCGAACTCACAAACCACCAGATCATAACCTGAGCTGAAGTCAGACGGAGCTACCCAGGCGCCCCACACTTAAGAGTTTCTAATTATCACTCAGCCTTTGCTTGTCTGCACATCAGACACAGCCCTTGTTTTATATTTTTATCAGTGGCACAATTGTTCCAGCAGTCACTGTATCTCAGAATCTCCCAAGCACCTCCTAATCCTTTTCTCCTCCACTTAAGTCTTACTGTTATCACATTTTTTTAGGCCTTTGCTGCAACATGTCTGGATGATTATACTAGTTTCATAACTAGTCCCCTGTCTTCAGTCTTTACTTCTTCTGCTATGTCTTCTGTGGGGTCTTGTTTATTTTTTTGGTTTTGTTTTATCATTTTTGCTTTCTGTTTTTCTTCTCCCAAAAAGCATAGCCTCCTTGCTTATGAAAGAAACTTCAGTGTCCTCCTACTGCTGGTACATTGCAGTTAAGACTTGTCATCCTTGCTGTCAACGTCCTCTACAGTGTGTATGTAATCTGCATTTACAGCCTCTCCTTTCTGAACCTCCTGTTCAGCGAAACTCTTTGTTCTCCAAAAGGGTGTTGGCCCCTTTTGCTTCTGGGTCTTTCCACGGGTTCCTGTACAACGTGTTCACTTTGTTGAAGTGAACTACTGATCAGTTCTGTGAAGCCAGTTGAAAATGGCACCTCACGGACGTGTTTGTAATTTTCCCCTAAACAAAGGTGCTTGTGACTCGTCTCTCCTGAACCCACTATGTCCCTGCTCTTTACCTCCATCTCGCAACTACTCCGTGGCTGTATAGTACTAAGTAATTGTGTAAAACAGTTACCTCATTCTTAAACTTAACTTGTTCATTGTGTATCCGTTTCTTTGTGAACCATATTTTGAAACAGCCTCAGTTCCCGGATCAAAAAGTAGTTAGTGACAGTTATACAATTTCATCTTATAGATTATGTCCTGCCATGTTACACCTACAAGAAGAAAAAGTGGCTTTCAACCAGCTTTACTCTTGAAAATATGGGATACCATTTTAATACTATATTTTTTTCTTGGTAAGATGCAGGAATATGTAGTCAGAGAATTATTTCAGCCATTGGTATTTATATTCCTGTTGAAATATAGTTGAATGAAAATACCTTTTAATCAGAAACTAACATTTTATAGAAAAAGTAAATTTACTCACTCCTGGAAAAATGTCTCGCCTGTTCTTGTCCTTGATTAATCTTCAGAAGGACATTTCTTTTTGTTTGTAGTTTGTACATCCCTATTTTAAGCAATTAGACTCTGATTTGTATTATTACAAATTAGCCAATCGTTTGCTAGTTTAATGTTGTCAACCATTCACTCTTAATTGTTTTTTTAAATGTCAGAAAATAAAATGCAAAACCACACCCTATATTAGTGTAACTTTATGGTTAAGATTTTACATTCACAAAAGTCCAGAAATTCAAAGTTACAGTTCCCCAAAGAATCCTAATTCAGTCACATTGCATAAACTGATATTAAGGCTGAAATGTATCATCATTACAGTAATGCAAAATACTCATATATGCATGAGGACACAGTTATGGTTGCTGAGGGAACCATAATTTTGGATTTTCTGAGTTTTTTTGCACATACAATTTCAACCATAATGTTAAGTTAATGCAGTTTTTTTTCATTGACTCTGAAGTAATATATTTGTTGCTATGTTTATCTTAAAAATAAATTTTCATTGACTCTGTTTTTTTCTTCTCTATATCTATAAACCTATACTTACAGAGATCCGATGTCCCTACAAAGAGAACCACCTAAGGAATATTTCTGTATAAAAATAGTTTTTCGCCTCATGTGTACTCATATTCTCTCTGCCTTTCTCTCGCACACACATACACACACAGCCTCACACACTTATGTTACATTCTGGCACATTATAGAAGCAGGTAGCATATCCACTACCTGCTGTTGAAAGTGTTGACGATACTGAATTATTTATTCTATCTTCTACACTCTCCAAAATCGTTTTGGGTACTTTGACACATTTTGGTCTCTTCCATATGGATACTTCATGGTGGCAGAGTTGCCAGATGCTCAGGTTTTGTGACAGTCTTAGTTTTTCAAGGACTGTTGGAATATTCTTGGGAGAATCTCGCCTTGTTACTGAATCCTATGGAGTGGCAAAATACTAACATTTCTTTGAAAGTGTTTTTTAAGACAAGGAGTTGTTATAAAAAAGTTATTAGAATGTCCCATTCAACTTTGGGTACTTAGTAAAGGAGTGGTTTATTACGAACCTCATTTGTACTCAGTTGGCATCACTAATTATGAGCAGTAATAGCAGTATATATGAGTTTGGAGATTAAAACAAAGTTACTTAAACTATCAAATATTAACTCTCGTATAAATTCAGCCCTTTGTTTATATCTCCATTGCCAAAATGCAAAAGTGAGGAGCAGGATGTCAAATCTGTCTTATCTTATTATGCCTTACCTACTTTATATAAATATATATTTATGTATTTCAAATACATATTTCATATAATATAAATATGCTGAATATTTGCTTAATTAAGTAGAATGCAGATATTTATAGTCCCAGGTACTTGCTTTTCCTCTGCATTATTAATGGAAACTCATAATCTTCCTCCATTTCCAATCCTTGCCCTTCCCACATAACTGAACTGGAAATTTTCTTCATCTTTTAATGCACATCTCAAGTGCTATCTCCTTTAAAGCCTTTCTGACTTTCTGAAGCCAGGTCTGAGGTTGCTTTCTTGCTTCCCGCATGGCATTCTGTGTATTTCCAGATATTCCCAGACCACTGCTATATGCAAATACAAAAGGGAAGAAAGGAAAGGACTGACTCACAAGGGATGCATCCATGCTGTGCCTTACGTGAAAATGTCTTACATGGTGGAAGGAGACTTTGGATGGCTTTTAATGACCTGTGGTATGTGACCCTCAGACACAGGCAACGGAAAATTCAAATAACATTGAGACTCAGATATCTGTTGGGAGGCTCTAGTGCATATTTATACCCAGGTTCAAGCACTTTCCTCTGTATTATATGGAGAGAAAAGGAGGAACATGGTCAAAGCTGGGTTTTCTAATTTTTTGCCTCAATGAATGGGCTTTTGTTTTCCCATTAAATGGAAAACATTTTATTTTATTTTATTTTATTTTTAAGTGTATTTATTTATTTTGAAAGCAAGCACACATGAGAGTGGGGGAGGGGCAGAGAGAGAGGGGAAAGAGAGACTCCCCAGCAGGCTCAGTGCTGTCAACACAGCTCCATGTCACGAATTTTGAGATTGTGACCTGAGTGGAAATCAGGAGTCCCCTGCTTGGGGTGCCTGGGTGGCTCCATAGGTTAACCATCCAGCTTCAGCTCAGGTCATGATCTCACAGTTCATGAGTTCAAGCCTCACGTCGGGCTTTGTGCTGACAGCTCAGAGTCTGGAGCCTGCTTCGGAATCTGTGTCCACGTCTCTGTCTGCCCTTCTCCTGCTTGTGCTCTCTTTCTCTCTCTCTGTCTCTCAAAAATAAAGAAACATTAAAAAACAGAAAAGAGTCTGATGCTTAACTGACTAGACCACCCAGACACCCCAAATAGAGACTATTTTAATCCCAACATCTAACTTGAAGCTGCTCCCACCATTGGAATTAGGAGGCAGGCTCACAAGCAGCACCTGTGACTGACATCCTTTTTTCTCACAGACTCTCTACTGGTCCCAGCTTTGCCTCTGGCTAATCCAGGGCAGGTAACCTCAGTTGTGCTTCTCAGTCACCTGGTAAGCAAGTGTGGCCTGGGGCATTTTATGAGCTATTGTATTTAGTGAGTCCCATGGAGAATGTAGAGTCATAGGTGAGACCAAGAAAAAGGTATCTTAGAAAGTTATTATGCCAGTAAGTTGTGTTGAATGACCTCAGGGCTTCCTTTTTAGATCATCTTAATGATATTGTTTATATAGCATTTTGTACTTTTCATCTGTTTTTTCCTCCCGTACCTATGTCTATGTTACTTTAAAAAAAAAGGGGGGGCAATTTATTTAAGTTGTGATCAAGGGAAGCATGTTAAAAAATGTTATTTGTGAAACTTAGCCATGTAGAAGATTTTTATTTTTTTAAATGCTTATTTATTTATTTTGAGAGAGAGAGAGAGCAGAGAGGGGCAGAGAGAGAGGGAGAAAGAAAATCCTAAGCAGGCTCCACACTCAGTGTGGACCATGATGTAGGGCTCAATCCTGCAACCACGAAATCATGAACTGAGCGGAAACCAAGAGTTGGATGCTCAACTGACTGAGGCACCAGGTGTCCCAGCCATGTAGAAGATATTTAAATTTTCACTTTACTCTATTAAAATAGGAAGTTTTGGAGCACCTGGGTGGCTCAGTCGGTTGAGCATCCGACTTCCGCTCAGGTCATGATATCACGGCTCATGAGTTCAAGCCCCGTGTCTAGCTCTGTGCTGACAGCTCGGAGCCTGGAGCCTGCTTCGAATTCTGTGTCTCCCTCTCTCTCTCTCTGCCCCTCCCCCATTCATGCTTTGTCTCTCTCTCTCTCTCTCTCTCTCTCTCTCTCTGCCAAAAATAAATAAACATTAAAAAAATTAAAATAGGAAGTCTTAATTTTTAAAAATATAGCTTTCGAATGTTTTCCTCTGGTGAGAATCACATTCTTAGAATTTTTACATTGTTGGTTTCATGAGAAACACAGGGATAACAAATCAATGTTTATAAAAATTCTCATCTTAAAAAAAATAAATGAATAAAAGAAAGGTATGAAAGACCCAGACACAGTGACTCCCACCTTCAGATTCTTTTTCTATTACAGATGGACTATATTATTTAATATTTCACTCTCCCAGATATTTTTTTTAATGTTTTATTTATTTTTGAGAAAGTGAGAGACAGAGCGTGAGCGGGGGAGGATCAGAGAGAGAGGGAGACACAGAATCCAAAGCAGGCTCCAGGCTCCAAGCTGAAGGCACAGAGCCCAACATGGGGCTCAAACTCACAACCTGTGAGATCGTGACCCGAGCTGAAGTCGGACACTCAACCGACTGAGCCATGCAGGCACCCCTCTCAGATACTTTTTGAGTGCCTACTGTGTACAGTATATTCTGCTGGCTTTGACTTTTGTAATTAGTTATCTAATGGTACCCTTATAATTAAAGTGATGTGTAAAATAGCAAAACATTGGGGATACTAACTAAATTATTTGTGGGGAGGTATTTCTTTAAATGGCATATTAAGCACCAAATTCAGGGAAGATTTCAAAGAACTGTCTTGGACTTGCCAAAACAAACATAGGAGAAATAATCAAAACACACAGATAATCTCTATGAGAAGCATAACAACAAAATGTCACAAATCAAATGATAGAACAGCTCAATAGAATATAGGATTCTGGGAAGCACAGTTAAAACAAATACTCATAAGCACCAAAAAATTTAGGTCTTATGACTGATTATAGAAAAACCGAATATTTAGGAGACACTTTATTTTGTGCTTGTTAATTTTAGCCATCGATGTGACTCAGTAAAAATAGCAAGTTACCATATTTTTCCTTGTTAGATTATTCATTATTTGAGTACAAAATACCTTACTTTCCATGGTTGTCAGGAGTATTTTACTTGATGTTCTGGGAGGCAGATATTGTTATTGTTTTTATGATTGCTTTAACTATTACTGTGTTGTAATATTCTAGCCTAAATGATGGTAATCTCTGAAAGCCACTCTGTGCTTGCCTGTCCTTTGTTCCTCAGATGTGTGCCTGAACTGAGCTTTATGTACCTATTTGAGTAGTAGTCCTTCTGGCTTGACTGGTCAGTGTGTCCTTGTATGTGTGTAATCTTAGACAACATGCGTAGGTTAGAGAAATGATAGGACCTAAATCCATTACCTTGGGTCTCTGTTCTTCCAACTTCATAATATTTGGAAATGAACTCCAGGGACTCATGAGTTGCATGAACTAAAGGGCAAAGAACATCCCAATATAAAATGATATGCTGCTGTTAAGGAATAGTCTACGATAGATTAATCATGAGGTGAATTATAAATATTTCACATACTAATTATATTAGTTTATGGAGATAAAACACCATATGAAGTGTTCCCAGCGCACTCAGCAAGTTAGATGTGCTTTGCATGTTAATTGACTTACTTCTTCTTCAAGGCCGATGATCATGAATCCCTGAAGAAGACAGAAATTTTTATCGTCATATCATACATTCCTGATCTTTGTACCAGGCTGACACCTGCCTTTCCCCAAGAGTTCCTTTCCTTTGGATTGTATCTTGGGTTCTTGATATATTAGGATGGTGAAGCAGAGAATAGTGCCTGACATATTATTAGGGACCCAAAGAATAGGAATGGGCTCAATCAAAAATGACATCAAATAATGTGTTGGGTGCTAGAATTGTGTTGGGTGCTCAAGTAAGAAGGTAAGTTCTTTCTTTTGGGGACATGAGATACTTTCCAACTTGTTTTTTAATGGTAGGAGTAAATATCATATTGAACACTTGACTGTATGGAGAGAATCAACCAGTTTGGTTTTCTCAGTGTCATTGAGGTCATAAATGACTGATTCATTTATTAATTAATGTATTTATTTAGTCACTTTTTTGAAAATGTTTTTTGAGCACCTGATAGGATAAGGAACAAGGAAAATATAGGGCATGTCCTGAGAAAACTTAAAACCCAGAGTGGTAAGTGTCATGTTAGGGAAACTATAGGGTACTAAAGAAAAGAACAGCGGATCTAATTTATCTTATCAAGGAATATATACTTCAATGGGAGAAAACACGATAACATATGAAATATTAGAAAAACACATAGAACAGATATGTAAAATTATGTAACAAACCAAGAGCCCACATTTTTAACAGACACAGTTGGTGACCAAGTGCTTTCATTTAATTAAATCTGCAATGCAATTTCTTTCATTATTATTTGTTATCTTTAGTTAACTACTGGACACTCCACTTATATTCCACATTTGTAGAAACCATCCCTTCATTTCTTCTCTATTCCAGCCACTGAATTGTTTCTCCTCTTTTGTTAAGGAATGTCACCACTATCGATCTGCACAAGCTAGCAGCTTTAGAGTTACCCTTAGCCTGTCCCTCCAGTAACCAAATCAGATATTTCTGTTATCTTCATTGCTTTTGATATCAGCTGCTTCTGTCTGTCCCAGTGCCTAACAAATACTTGTTATTTTAGTAGGCTGACTCCTTTGTGTGACGTAGGGTGGCCACCTTGATTGCATCTCTTCAGGAGATCCTTCACTGATGGTCATTAGCTTTCCACAGTTTGTCTAACAGTATAATCACTCAGGAAATATGTGATGAATGAAGAAATGAAATGAAGCTATTCAGGTTAGTACAGTTCTTCTTTATACCATTTGTGTTCTTGTATTGCTCAAACACAGACAATAATGAGAAGTACTGAGAACCATTGAGTCACATTCTAATCCTAGACGATTCAAAATCAGTGTGGAATAACTGAAAAACATAGAAGCTTTGGGTCCAGCTCAACTTGGATTTGAAACTCATCTTTGTCCCCTAGTAACCACTGTTGCCTTAGCTTTTAACAATACTTCTCATGCTTTAATTTCCTAATCAGTAAAATGGAAATAGTAAGACAAATCTCTTAGGATGATGATTAAATTAGCCAGTATATGTAAAACCCTGCATAATATGTGGTTCCTTGTCTTCCTTTAGAATATGATCACATGGCTGTTGGAGAGCCATGCTTTAAACAAATTGATTTTATCTTTGGATACAGATAGAACAACCTCCCTTATTTGGAGAGTGGTAGTGATGGTGAAACTTTGATTCCTTATCCTCTCATTTTACTATCATTTTTCTCAGCCAACGAGCATTTACAACTCAAGGATAATAAGAAGAAATAAAACATTGTTAATAGAATTATAAGGGTACAGTGGATCCTCATATTGTTAACAGATGGGGTGGACTTGGCAAACTTCTTATGCTACACGTGGGTGCCTCTAGGTCTGATGGAAGACCACTTTTCCTTTTATTTGACTACTCACTTTTTTTCAAACCCTAAACTTTAAGCAACTGTCCCTCTTCTCGGGCTGAACTCAGATAGCTAGCCCTGATACTTCCAGAGCCAAGATCTCAGGACCCGTGCCTCCCTCAATACCCTCAATAAACTTTATCCTTCCTGGTCTTCCACTGCTCTTTGTTTTCACTTCCTCCTCTGAACTCAGCCCTTAGTGCCTCTCCCTTCGTTCACAATCAGTCTTTCAGTGCTTTCTGACATTTCTTATACAGAACAGAGCTGTTACTTATCTTTTTTGTTGTTATTTAACGTTTCCTGTTTATTGCTTATTTTGCCAGTGTTAGTGTCAGCTCTTTTGGAACAGGAATACTACCTATATTGTGCTTATTAGTTTGTCGAGACTTTAACAGTGTTCTGGTTTGTTGACTAATTGATAGATTGTCTAAAACAGATATAAATGTTGTGAGTGGCTCAGATTCCCTTGTGTCTTACAAGAATACTCTTAATAGATTCTTAATATTCCTAAAATATTTGTGTACACAGTAAAAATTCCAATTTATTTATAATATTTTCAATAGTAGACCCACCCACCCTTGCTGTTTCTTCCTTTCTTGTTGTCAACATAATTACTGGGTATCTTTTATGAATTAGACATGATACCAAGAATTAAAAGACTGGAGAGGTAGCTTGAGTAATTTAAGGGACACTGAATTTAAGTGGCACCTTTAGCTAAAAAAACCCCTCATGTATGTATACAATCTGTCTCCTCCTTAGGTGACTGTAAGGCAGGTCAGAGTGCTGATGACTGTGGAGTGGCTAGGTATCAAGAAACCACTTGGGGGTATTGTTCAGTGGCATGTCCCACCTACAGACTTTGATTCCCTGCCTTCTGGACAAGTGTTCTTTGCACAGTGTTCCCTTGGCCGTCATGATAAGCACAGGAAAGGAACATTACATGGTGGGGGGGGGAAAGCAAAACCGACTGATTCCTTCATGCTGTCCTATGGGACAGCTTTTGGGAAACGGGATACTCTATTTAACAGCCTGTAACTTACCCATCACAAGAACTTAAATGACTACATTTACTTTTCCTTTAGATAAGACTTCTATCTTGTATTTATTTCTAATTGTTTTAGCAAATGGAAACATCTTGCTATGCATGTTCTTGAAGGTTTTTGAAAATCCGTAGCGGGGCGCCTAGGTGGCGCAGTCGGTTAAGCGTCCGACTTCAGCCAGGTCACGATCTCGCGGTCCGTGAGTTCGAGCCCCGCATCAGGCTCCGGGCTGATGGCTCGGAGCCTGGAGCCTGTTTCCGATTCTGTGTCTCCCTCTCTCTCTGCCCCTCCCCCGTTCATGCTCTGTCTCTCTCTGTCCCAAAAATAAATAAAAAACGTTGAAAAAAAATTAAAAAAAAAAAAAGAAAATCCGTAGCATTTAAACGTGCAGTAGAAACGGTCTAATTAAGATGAAGTAGCTGACAACTAAAGCATAGTGTGTTGAAATGAATTTTGCATATCAACGATTAATGAATATTAGAACTCGGTTATCATTCTACACAGGTTTTACAAATTAAAGAAATATATATTTAAGCCAAAGACTTTTGAAGGGTTTGGGAATAATTTTCATTTATGCATGTATGTGTTATTAAGCTCCTATTGTATTAAAACACTATCACTACGCTTTGGAAGTGACAAAGTGAAGGAAATGAAAGCACTCCTCTCTTTCAATTCTTACACCCGCTTCATCAGCAAATCCTGATACAGGCCCCTTCTCACTTCTTTTCTATTCTCCCTACTGTTCTCCCATCTTCGAAGTGATTCCTTGCAGTCTGTTTTCCATACAGTAGTCAGTGTAAAGTTTCCTGATATTAAAAAGTAATAAGACATCTCATGAAATACACAAACAGTTGTCATAGAAATACAAGAGATTATGCAAGAAGATGTTTAAACTTTAGAAATATGTGAGTATAAGAGTCATGTCCTGGTTGTAGGTATTCTGACCCACTGTGTCATGAAATCTGTGAAAAATCATACGTTTCAGAAATAATATTGAACATAACAAGCTTAAATGAAGCAAGTTAAAGTCAACTTAAAATTGCGTTCCTCAGTTGCAGTAGCTACATTTCGAGTGCTCCGTAGCCATATGTAGCTAGTTGCTACTATATCGGACACTACAGATAGAAGCCATTGCCATCATCACAGAACACACTATATCACAGTCCTAGAGAGTCTTTATCAAGGAACAGGAATCAAGATAAACAACAAAAGAACAAAGTTTGGCAATGAGGCTAAGCAAGGTAAATCTAGACAAGGAATTTACGTGCTGAGCAAGAGACACAACTGGACGAATGGAATTTACTCCTTTGTCAAAGGCTTCCTGAAGCCCTGCAAGGAATTACATAATTACTGGTATCTGTACCTGTGTTAAATTGTGTAGTATATCCCATCATGTGATAAATGTGCTAAATGGTTTGGGGGGATAGAAGGGGCCATTGAAAAGATTCCATGATGAAAGATTGCGATAACCTGGTTCATGAAGTATTATTACTAGAATGCATGTGGTGGTGGTTGGAATCTTGAATGTCTGTCTTCTTTTCTCATTTTGCTGCCCTTCCATACCATTGAAGATATAAAAGTATCCATTTTGATAGGTAGCCATCGCACTCCTGTAGGGCTTAGGTGTATTTCAGCATCTCTTTTTACGTATTAAGAGAATACAGTAAAAGGCAAATAACTGGTTTATTCAAACTGAGTCAGAAAACATAAAACCTCTAACCTTGAATTTCATTAAGTTGAATTAATTTGGATTCCTTAAGCAAATATGACTCAGATTGTACATGTAATGTGCATTGGAAACAATCGAAACATGTATATGGATACAATCCCAAATACATAGAAGGGTGTTGATGTGCTTGCAGCACGGAGCCATTTTGGTTAGAGGATTATAATAGCAGCTTACTTACACTTTTGGTGAGATGGTATAAGCTAATGATGTAGCCGTTAATTTGAATTTAGCAGACATTTTAAATATAGGTTTCTCTTACAGAGACAAAAGTTGCAATTTAAAGCTCTTTGGTGGTCTAAAAACAGCTTAATTCTGTAGTAGCATGGTAATAAGTCCTAATCCAGCTTATACAGTGATTGTAGTATGTCATGTTTGCAAGAGATTGCACAACTCCTTTCTCTGGTTTTTATGTTAATTTAAAAATATTAAACATAAAACCTTATAACATCTTCATGCTGAGATAAACTGTTCAATTTAACTTGTGCTCAAGCAGCAGCTGTCAGGAATTATCTTGTTCCTAGTGCTTTTTGCTATCACCTCGTGCCCTTTCCTGTTGGAGACACAGTGTAGGATGATAAAGCTCACCTTGTTAGGATTTATTGCTTAAGTAATACCTGTGGCAAGATGAACATTGGAAGCCTAGGGGTTGACTGCTGATTGAGTGATGTCATTCGTTGTATCATTATTAACTTTATTTTTTAATTGGTCGAAGGGGACAAAGTAAAAATTGCCTATGAATCTTACCTGCATTTTGTGAGCATATTCGTTACTTCTTTTTGGGTGTCACTAACTCAAATATTTGACGAATTGCTTGTTGTCCACTTTAACTACTATTTTACAAATGAAAAGCAAACAGAATCTCTGTTTTCCTGACAGAGATAATTTCCACAATTTAGAAGTAGGGCTATTTCAAGATTAGTTATACAAGGGAAATGATTTTCCTGTTAATGACTGAACAAACTGAAGGAAGTGTTGGTGTGGGCAGACCCAAATGGTTAATATTCCGAAAATCACTGCCACCTCACTTCTGAATGTATTACATTCTTTCATTTGGGAGGCTTTATTTAGAACGCTCAACTTTAGATCTGGATTCCTTGATTATGGATTAGCTAGTAAGTAGGGTAAGGAGAGGAGAGATGTATGGTAGGAGCAGAGTGCAAGGCTCACCTTGGCTAAACTTTTGCTACAGATGGGCCATCCTGAGCATAATTCTCATGTAGGAAATTAACAATTGGATTATGATTAGAAATACATATATGATGAGAGGGTTTTTTTACTTATGAAATGTATTTTTCCCTTCTACTCACTGCCATTTAATGCATATTCCCTCAAGTTTGTAATTATATAAATATATAACTAGATAAAACTTTGAAGACTAGGTCGATGAAATTACAATATACCATTCATTTAGATTAATCAATTGTTAACATTTTACACATTTTTAAGTATCTGTCTATGCAAATATATACTTATGAATATTTATTGTTATTAGTAGCCTTTTGTTTGAACCATGTAAGAATTAGTTGTAGACATCATGACCCTTCACATGTAAATAATTCAGTATGTGTCTCCAAAGAATAAGGTTATTCTCTTACATGACCGTAATAAAATTAGTATACTTAAGAAATTTAAGATTGGTTCAAATTTATAGTCTTATATGGAATCCATATTCAGAGTTTCCCTATTATCCTTATAATGTCCTTTATAACTATTTTTTCCTCATCTGGTATCCAATGAAGAATCACACATTGTATTTTGTTTCAGTGTCTCTTTGTTTTCCTTTAATCTAGGTTTTATTTTTCTTTAGGACATTGACATTTTTGGAGATTGAGCCCAATTATTTTGCAGAATATTTGTCTGCAAATATTGTTTCCTCATGACCAAGTTCAGATCGGGCACTTGTGGCAGGAGAACTACATTGGTGATTTGTGTCTTTGTTAGTGTATCATACTGGGAAATACACATCACGTGTCCTGTTACTGTTTATATTAAGTTTGATCACCTGGGTAAATTGACGTCTACCAAATTTCTCCATTAAGGTACCATTTTTTTTTTGTTTTTTTGCAGTTAGTTAGTCATGTGGGGGCTGCATGTAATGAATTTTCGGCCTTCTGTGTGAAAAACATTGAGCTTGCTCAGGTCTTATGATTAAGAATGAGTCATTGCTTGCAGTAGTACTGTATGGAGGTAGAGGAGGGGGTGTTACTCAATAATTAGACCCACAAGTCACCGTCCATTTTATTTTAAGGAAAATATTGATTGATTGAGATTAATATTTTATTGTTCTCTCTACTAAGGATCGGATTTGTAGATGAGCAAGTATCTTCATATTTCAGAATTTTCCATTTAAGTTTTAGAGAGGCTTATACTTGGTGGTGGTGGTGGTGGTGGGAATATTTTTGGACAAAATAAGACATTTTTTTGATCACCATTTTTCTGTGTGCTTTAGTTGAGTACAAATAGACAGTTAAAAATATAAATACATCTCCTTTATAAGGTTTTTTTACTTCAAAGCATTAAACCATGATATTAATACAGCCATGTGGCTTTAGAGAGAGATCACGGCCTTTTGGTCTTTATGTGCCTTTTTTAGTCCATGAAGAAGACACCTGAATTCCTACTTATGATATATGCACTTATCATGTCATCATTCTTCCTGTGTGAAAATCATATAAACACCTGAAGTTAGCCATTTGACTTATCTGCAAGGGAAAATTTATAGTGGTTGTAATCATGGTAATAACAAGTATGATATTTTGTATTTATTAAGTACACAAAGAATCATTTGCAGTGTTTAAGTGGTCCACAGCCAGTTCATATCCGTGGCATAATGAAAGGTGCTTCAGGCTTTCGAAGACCAGGAGTCTCTGCTTTGCCACTTTGTACCAGCGTCAATCTACCAGTGCCACTTTCTACCAGTAAACGCAAAACTCTTAACCTTGTTGAACCTCATTATGTAGAATGGAACTAAAGCTGTAAGGGTCAAGTGATGCTACATTATGTTGTAAAGGTGGCATTCTATCAAAATTGTGCCATCTAAGTGTCCTCAGCTGTTCAGGGACTGTAATTTGTTCCTCTTTTGTGTCCATATGTGGTAGGCACCTCGTTAGGGAAACGTTTCGAGGTTGTCCTAGAGCGATATTACTCCTTTCGGGTTTCCTTCTGTTAATTCTTTGTTTATGTCACAAGTGCAGGTAGCGTTTATCCTGATGGGCTGTCTTGGTTCATTTTCTCTCTTCTTCCCGGTTAGACTCTGGCCCACATTAGGCATTTAGTAAACGTTTGTGGAATGAATAAGTAAATGGACACTGTTTCATTTATAAACATAATAGGTAAGCTTTCAGTTCCTTTTTTCCCCCAAAGATAAGGAATCAGCTTTCTTCTTCTTCTTTATTTATTTTTTATATAAGGAGTTTTATAGATCATACGTTGCTGGATTATACATCTGGTGCCATTAGCAGTCCAGTAATGGAAAATAAAAAAAAAATAAAATAAAAATAAGAAAACCACAAATATTGCCCAACAGTTGAGAAAAAGGGAGAGGTGGCAGATAGGGACAGTGAGAAAACATGCCAAGAGAAAAAGACCACACTCAATAAGTCTGTTGCATAAATCAAAAGGGTTTATGTCATAACATGAACATGTGCCATTCCTGCTCGTATATTGAATTTCAGTAGTTGGTTGCATAAAGAAGTAAAGTGTAATGAAACTGGCAAGCAAAGTATTCCCCAGTCAGCCTTATCTTTGTTCCATTTGTCCTTCAGATAGAGCTTTTCTTGCCTTTTTCAATAAAATCCATCCGGCTTTTTTTTTTTTTTTTTTGCATCTCTCAGTAACTGAGCTGAGAAGACCAATGAGATTCAGGGCTTTTATAGTTCTTAGCAGCTGCTTTTTAAGAGATCAAAACTTAGAATGCTGCTACATGGTATTAAGGCTTAACTATTGATGTGTCCCTATAGGGGATATGTTTTTGGGGGGGTAGGAAGAGGGAAAGGGGGAGGAAGGCGAAGGATGACCACTTCACACATACTTGGGACAGTAAACTTTAATCTCCTTGTTTCCTAGGATCCTCTTTGCAAGCTCAGTGCTGAACCTGACTGAGCTGACTGCCCTTCGGCCTGACCTTGGGAAGTTGAAAAAGATTCTGTACTTCCATGAGAACCAATTGGTATATCCTGTCAAGAAATGTCAGGAGAGGGATTTTCAGTATGGATACAACCAAATTCTCTCATGGTAGGTATAGATTGTATCATTATATTTAGTCCTTTGCTAAAAGATTTCGCTTTTAAATCTGAAGACCTACTGTACACTTATTTAGAAAACATCTTGAAATAGGTGCATAAGTGTAAACATACCTTCCATGGTAGTAATTGCTTGTGCCTTTGCCATATATATGTATATATATATATATATATATATATATATGTATACATATATATATATATATGCACACACAGCTAATCCTCTTATAAAATACACATATGTAACAATCTAATGATGTATGTTGAACTAGTTATTTTCTACAACATTCAAAATAGAATCAAAGTGTCCACAGGGCTCCATCTTTACCCCTTGATTCCATCCTGTATTGTAGAAGGGGTACTTTTAGAAAAGAGCAGTTAGTCAATTCTCATCCATTCTCATTTACCAACCACTTTCTTTTTTTTTTTTTTTTTCAACGTTTTTTTATTTATTTTTGGGACAGAGAGAGACAGAGCATGAACGGGGGAGGGGCAGAGAGAGAGGGAGACACAGAATCGGAAACAGGCTCCAGGCTCCGAGCCATCGGCCCAGAGCCTGACGCGGGGCTCGAACTCACGGGCCGCGAGATCGTGACCTGGCTGAAGTCGGACGCTCAACCGACTGCGCCACCCAGGCGCCCCGCCAACCACTTTCAATATATCCAGCTGAAATCAAAATAGAAATTTATAGAGGAATAAGTAATAGACCAAGGGGTTTTTGTCTTTTTTTTTTTTTTAACTGTTTGTAAGAGAAAACTATGGGAAATGAATCTTTAGGTGGTTGTTTTTTTTTTTTTTTTCCCCTCATTGAGTCTTCTGAAATTGCACAGCCTTAAAATACCATGACATTTCAAAGGTGATGGTCCTTCTCTGTTGTTACTTCCACAAAGTGTATCTCTTGAAGCTTAGTTAATGAAAGAAGTTAATAACAACTCTGAAATGGCTTTGCTGGTGCATCCTATTCACATAACTGCAACAATCAAATAGAATCAATTTGGCAGTGATAGGGTACATCCTACCTTTTTTAATAGTTCTTAGCAATTGGGATTCATGATGTGTTTAAACAGACTCCCAACTCCTACAGCATATTCCATAGTTTAGTTGACATAGAAAAACAACTCTATGGTAATATTTCTGTGTTTCGAGCATTTCGTAAATGTTTTCCTGCAATCATTTTTACAAGCTGCTTCAATTGTGAAGTGGCAGTGCTATGAAAATAGAGTGGAACTGCTTCACGTCAAATGTCTCATAAAAAAAGCAACCGTGTTGAAATTTCATAATAAAATTAAAATACTTTATTTTATCTTGAAACAGAGAAGGGAAATATGTTTTAAAAACAAAAATAAAATCATTCTGTGCCTTATCAATATGGAAAACATTTGTAATATTCTTTTGATTTCCTGAATTAGCATCATTCTTTTCCTCAGATAGTGTGTGTTTATTACCCCTGAGAAATAACTGGGGAAAAAAATTAAGTCTATTTTTCCCTTTATGGGTGGCTTTAAAGTTAATGGAAGTTACACCCACTCATATCAGAGAGAAAATGAATGAAAAGAATATTCTGTAGACCATCTTGGATATTTAATTTAGCGGAGACTGGGTTTTTAGGAATGTAAGTAGTTAGGTTGCATGCCCTAGGAGGGCAGATGTCTATAAAAAATTTCAGCTAACTACCCCTCATCTCTCTGTTTTATAAAAGATTGTGTTTGGTCGAAAGGAATGAGACTATAAGGGTTCCAACATGATTTTCCGGCATTGCTCTTCTTAAGAGGGTAAACCGATCAACAAGCTCGGAGAGAAAGAAGGGGACTCGATCATCGGTTGGCCTCTTAATGAGAAAAAAATGGTTCACAGTTGTCCAGAGGAAAAATAAGAGTGTCAGGAAGCAGTCCTGTTTCAGATTCTCTTCGAAAAGTATGACTCTTGCTTCCTCAAATGTTTCTTTAGTTTTCTTGCTGACTTCTGCTTTTGTTGGCACTGTCGGATTTCTTTCTTGACCGTGTGGCAGTTAAGGACTTTAGAGGTGACTGACATAAGCACTCACCTTAAATAGAGGTTTCACTAGCCCTCTGACTTATGAACACATGTCGTAACAGTATATTATGACCTGTGGGTCGCTATTACAATATATGACATATGGTGAAAACAGACTAGCTGTAAAACATCCTTCAACTTTTGGTATATTATTATATTGGCTTCCTTATTGCTTGGTGTTGTGTCAGCACTTCTGTGACATTCTTTTGTGTTATCCGTGCTGTTATCACCCCTACCCCCAAATTTCCACTAGGTTGCAACTAAAAAAAAAAAAAAAAACAAAACTTGTATGGAAAAGCAGTTTTGCAGGGGAGGCATAAAGGTGGCAGTTCAACATTCCTTTTGTAGGTTTTTTGTTCCGCTGTATATTAATAATAGGAACTTTGGCTGTCCTCAGTAAACGAAGGATTTGCTTTGGTATTCCTATTCTATAAGCTCTGCTTATTCATTTGTGTTTTGCCGTCTTGCGGACCTTTTAGTTTTCTTGATCTGTCATTTTTAGGGTGAAATAAAATTAACTGTTGTTTGAACTTATATAGCTTCTCACTAAAACGTTTGTATGCATTTTGCTGAGATCCCATGACATCGAGACCCTAAATCATTGCCTAAGGCAAAAATCTTTGCTTAAATCAAAACAATTATTTATTAAATCAGTTTTTTGACTCATAAAGGGAACATACTCCATATTCAGGTTTTATCCAGCTTGCCCATGGTTATCATTCGTGTTCATTGGTTTTCAATAAAATGTTATGGGCTGTTTTGAACACTACTGACATAGTTATGACACCTACAATTTGTTTTCACATTTCCTTATAATAATGTATTTTAGATTATTTTTATTTAAAAAATATTAAAGGGAGGAACACAATATACCCATCAAAAGTAATAGCTAAAATTATATTTATTTCATTTACTTATGAAGGTCCATGGTATTGTGGTCCTTCTTCTTTGGCCACCCCAAATATAATATAATAGTGAAATAAGTTGTTTGTAGAGATATCCCATATAATTCTTCCTGTACAGTTCCAGAGCTTTAAAAAACCTAATGGTTTCTTGAAGCAAGGACTAAACACGAAATAGACTTTAACCATGTGTTTGAAGGTATGCTCTTGTGGGAAGTAGCTTTATCTGAACTCATCTCCTTGAAGGTAGTGAAAGGGATTGGCAGATGTTCTCTTCAGTGTAGTATGGTGTAAAACGATGTATATCACTGACATAGAAACCCAACGTGGGTATTTGGGCCACAAAGGAAAAGGTCCTGCTGTACTGACTGTTGATGTTATAGAAAGTCCTGGCATTGCAGAAAAATAAACTTTGTTTGGAGCCTCATAAGATCCCAATAAATTATTTGATTCCTCTCCTGCCTTTCTTTCCTGATGCCAGAAATCAAACTTACCACGATACAATGCTAATGAAACTAATTCTCTATTAGAAGCATTTTAGTAAATACTATGGGAAGTGCTGAGTTCTTTGCAAGCCCAAGGACAGTATAAACTCTGATTAACACAGAGGACTTAGGCTTATGAAAAATAGCTGTGAGTGAGTGTGGGTTCATCATTTGCATGTATCCTTTCCCTTTACAGCCTGGTGGCTGATGTGGTGGTATTCAACTCGGTTTTTAACATGGAGTCATTTCTCACCTCTATTGGAAAATTTATGAAGCTGATTCCTGATCACAGACCCAAGGATCTGGAAAGCATCATCAGACCCAAGTGCCAAGTTATTTACTTTCCCATCAGGTTTCCTGATGTGAGCAGGTCAGTATGTTTGACTCTGTTTTCAATATTGTATCATACTTTATTCACCAAATGTATAGAAATTGGTGGTGTTCTTGCCGATTTTAACTTTTCAGCGTAAGCATGGTTAATTGGAGAATCGAATTCTATTTCACCATGCTGTGATTTACAAACATTTTAAATAATCATGTGTCCAACCTATCACTGAATGGTTAGTTCTGATATTGAGTTTGTCCTTTCTTTTCTGTTATTTATTGGTGTCCCAAAGCAAGCTGCTTTGGCTTTTTAACACTTACTGTTTTGTTTCTTTATTTGTTGTTTTGTTGCAGAAGTCATTCATTGTTAAGCATGTTTCTCAGCCTTTGCATTCAGCTTATGCCCATGGGCTTATATGTATATAGCAAACTGTTCTAAGTAAATCAGTGTTAAATTGCACTGCTTGGGTTACTTTCATTTCCCATGCTATTTCCTTCTATTTTTTTCCTTTTTCCATTTTTTTTTTATTATTTATATTATCTTAATAAAGAGTTAGGTCTTCTATATTAGGTTGCAAATACACTTAATTGCCATTTCTCTTTCTCTGTTACTAAGGACATTTTTTATTACCCCTGTTGCTAGGCCCACCCTGAATTAGCAGTGGATGATGTGGCTCAAAGGGAACATTCTCAAATTCCTTTTCACTTCTGATTAAACCTAGCAAAACGGTTTTTATTACCACTAGGAATATTTCTCCCGTGTGAACAGAAAGTTTTCTTCAGTGGGACTCATCCTAGCTGGGGATGCTGCTGTTTGTAACTGACGATGTCCTTAAAAAGAGTTCAGGGACAGCTGTTTGTTCCCCATCCCTGAAATGAAATCAGGAAACAATTTAATGTCTGCACATTATGCAGGAGGTCAGCATTATTTTCTGTATTCTAGATTTAGATTTTGCTGTGGGATCAGTAGTCCTCATCAGCACTCAGAATGCTGATTTATTTGAGGACTTTACTAGTTAATATTTCATTGAAGAAGAATCTGCCTAATACCAAGTCAAGTTAGTGAGTCATAAAATTTAAGTTTTACAACCTTGCCCAATTTTTACTTTATGGAGTTCAGAAAACGGAGGCCCAGGGAAGCAGGAGACTGGCTTGCACTCACACTGCTGATTATTGTCACACACTGGATTAAAGTTTAGACCCTATGACTTTTGATCCAGTTTTATGTTTACTGCTCATACTTCCTATCAGCAAAGGTCATATGTCAAAAACATTTAATCATTTGTGTGCAGTTTTGACAACTATCAGGCTAAGTGACACTAAGATCAAATTCGATTTTCAGTTACACATGTGTATGTATAAATATGTATATGCATATATAGTTGTTGTATTTGTATATTTATATATATAATGGGATGAGAGAATTTCAACTTTTGGAAAATATAATTGTTACACTTTAGGATCTATGATGAGCTAAAACACAGTTTATGTTTTAGTCCACATTTTTAAAATATGAACCTTATTTTTTGATACATTTTTAAGTTTTTCATGTAAGATAGACTCAAAATGTACATCTTTAAGTGAGTACATAATTATACTACATCTTAATTATTACCACTATAGAATTCCAAATAAATAATGTATTTTAAAATTCATTTGCATCTGATATATTCCTACAACATCATATACTTAATACACCTGTGGCAATTGAATAGTTTATTAATTTGGACTATATTACCATAAATAAATCTAGCTAAATGGAAGAAGGTTAAGAAATATTGTGGCCAAGATAACATTCATAAGCAAGGTCTTAGCCCAGAGTGTTATTTGAATTATTTTCAAATGGTAATTTGCTTTATCCACCCCAAACTCATATAGTGTAAGTAAGTGATTATTTGCATGAATGACAATCATTCTAATGCCTGCAGTCTTAAAAGAGTATTATTTTGTTGAGATGTTGAAAAATATTGAGTAATTCCAAAGGCAACATAACCAAGATGATGGAAGAAGAAAAAACTTTTGAATGCTCTTATCTCTGTCCCTATATAAATATTTTTTGGTCATGGCAAAAATAAATTTAAGTAAAAACAAAGTGGAAGATACAATTAAATTATTAATACAATGTGCTATGATAGTGTATACTCTAATGGATATTCATCAGAGAAAGGGAAGAGCCATATTTCAGCAAAAAATATGAGGATTTATAAAGTTGATAACAGTTATAGTTCAGAGCACATCAGTCACATAGGACTTCAGAAGGATTGGCTTTGTGGCAACAGCTCTTACCTATTGCCCTGCTCGCCCCTCACTGCCTCGTTCTCAAAGACCAGAAAAATAGTAGCAAGAAAGAATATCTCTTGAAACTATCGTTATATGTGTTAAGCATCTGGGGATGGGAAAGCTCTTAAACACTGTAGACATACATACATACATTGTGTTTGGGTCTTGATTGCCCCTTGCTAGCTCTGCAATCTATGCAAGTATAATGACCCTGAGCCTAGGTTCTTTAATGATTATGATTATTACATTTACGTCATCACCTCATAGGCATTGTGTAGTGACTTAAGGAAATAATGCATATGTGAAATGCCTAGCATAGTGTCTGGTATGCATTAGCCCCCCTAGTAAAGACTAATTCATCTCATTAATTAACCCACTCCCATTGTTATATAACGTAGAACATTTATTGCCACCTGAATATAAAGGACTGACTTCCTCTCTGCCCTCTCTTAATTAACATATGAAAATAGAGAAAAATTCTGCCAAAGGAGCAGTCTAATATAAATAGAGAGATTCATTTATTATTCTCTTTATCATCCTGACTCAGTCTTTGGGCCTCATAAGACCCTACCATCCATTGATGGGGCCAGTTCCTTACTTTGAGATGCTTTTCTTCTGCCAATTTTCCTCCTTCTTTCTTGAGCTTAACCTCCATATTTGGTCATCATACCTGCTGTCTTGCAGATACTCTCAATTTGTTTGTACTTTTCCCTTAATTTGATTAGAAGAACATCCAAGAACATACTTATTAGTCTACTCTCAGTTCATATGGTCCCTGTGAGCTGCCTGGCAAACAGACCACATTTCTCATCCTATAGATAACTAATCATGCATTTTCCTTTCTTTGTAAACTGCTGATTCCAAATATCCTATCTTCATTCTCAGATCATGACTGAGAAAATAGAAACAATCGTCAGAGAATTTATGTATGCTGCCACCGCCGCGTCTGCCCATCCATGTGTTCCTGGGTGCATATTCTCCTTCTTCGCACCTGTTGTGTGTGTGTGTGTGTGTGTGTGTGTGTGTGTTTGTTTTAGTTTTTTTAATGGTCATTTTTTTTGAGAGAGAGAGAGAGAGCCAGTGCTTGAGTAAGGGAGGGGCAGAATAAGAGGGAGACACAGAATCCGAAACAGACTCCAGGCTCCGAGCTGTCAGCACAGAGCCCGATGTGGGGCTTGAACTCACAAACTGTGAGATCATGACCAAAGCTGACGTTGGACGCTTAGCCAACTGAGCCACCCAGGTGCCTCAATTCACACCTGTTAATAAAGACGAACTGACGTTGCTTCTGTGTAAGGGTTTTGCCCCCACTTTTGCCAGAGCTCATCCTTCTTGCATACATAAGACTACTATCCTAGCAATGTGTCCTTCGTTCTGCATCATCAGTTCTCCTGTCTTCTGGATCATTACTGTTAGCATAAGAGAAGTGTTATTAGTTTTACATCTTAAAAAAAAAAAAAAGTCCTTCCTTGATTCCACTTCTCCCTTCAGAAACTGCCTGTTTTCTTTCTTTCTGTTAGTAGTGAAACCTCCTGAAGGAGTTGTTTATACTTGCTTCTAATTTTATTCCTACTGTTCTCTCTTATAGCTACTCCACTGAAATTGCTTTTGTCGAGGTTACCAATGACTTCCATGCCTCTCTAAATCCTGTGGTCAATTCTCAGCGCTCATCTTACTTGACATATCAGCAGTGTTTGATACACTATGACACATTCTTCAGTTGACTGCTAGGACACACAGGTTGCTACTTCTCAGGCTTCTTGCTGGCATCATTACCCTGGCTTTGAACTTCAGACTGGCTATTGGCACTCTTAACACTAAAGGGGCTGGTGGAAGAACAGCCCAGGATTGAAGAGAGGAGAAAAAAGAGTCAGAAGGTCAACATTGAAAGAATTATCCTCTGGAGCAAAGGGAAGAAGACTTTAAGGAGATGGTCAGTACTGAATTCAGAGGACTAAGGTTAAATAAAGTGATGACTAAAACATATCCTTGAATTTGACAGTTAAAAGGTCAGTGGTACCCCTATCCTGCCTCTGTTAACTCACAAAAAAGTTTCCTATGTTCTTTCTGACAGCCAGAGAAAGTTAGGCTCCAAGTCTGGTTGAGATCTGTCTCCTTTCCTCTTTGTCTCTCTCTGTCTCTCTCTGTCTCTCTCTCTGTCTCTCTCTCTCTCTCTCTCTCACACACACACACACACACACACACACACACACACACGGATCCTGCTCCTTATGGATGGAAGCACCAAGGTTCAGAGAAGTTAAGTGTCTCCTGGTAGCCACACAGCCAGAGAGGGACAGAGCAAGAACTGGAACTCATATCTCACAATCTCCATCCCATGCTTGGCCCACCACTTATTGTGAATGTAATTTCAGAGGTCTTGATTAGCTGATTTCTCAGCTGACAGCAGATTAGCAGCATCAAATTGGGGGTGCGATAAAGGCAGGCTCACTGACAGCAGTAAAAAGTGACAGCTGACTGACAGCTCGACAACAAGGGAGGAGAGAGATAAACTATTTAAAAAAATATATGAGAAGTGAAAAAGCGTAGCAGCCTGAAGCCATTCTATGGCAGGGCAGGCAACTCTGCACATTGAAGAACCCTGCAGACATTTCTCCATGATTGTACGGCTTGTACATCAAAAGGATGACTGTGATTTATTAAAAGAGATTAAATGGTAGCCAGTAAATTCTGTTTAAGAATGTTGGGAAATGCGTAACCCACTTTTGGCAGAAATGATAAATAACAGCAAATGAAGTTAAGCATCATGCCTTACTCTAGGATGTACACGAGCCGTATTCACCTAAAGGAAGATAGTAAACATCTGAACCTTCATATGCAGTTTTAACATCTGTAAGCTTAGGTCACCAGAGAATATTTCAGTGAGCTATCTTTTTTAGATCTTCCTGATGGAGGCTTTTTATGGACAAGATCTCCCTTTGCTGTCAGGGTGGGAGTGTATACACTCCCCCTTTGGTATTGAAGACATCCAGGCCTGTCAGATGATCAGTGGGCAACAAAACAAATTTTGCAATATTAATACCATGCTTTAGCCTGTATGGGCTGCTGTACCAGAATACCGTAGACTGGGTAGCTAATGAAAAACAGGGATTTATTTCGCATAGTTCTGGAGCCTGGCAAGTCCAAGATTAAGGCCCTGGTAGATTTGGTGTCTGTTGAAGGTCTGTTTTCTGTGTTTGTGCAGTGTTCTCACATGATGGAAGAAGGAACTAGGGAGCTCTCTGGAGTCTCTTTTGTAAAAGCACTCATCCCATCAGTGAAGGAGTCACCCTCGTGATGCCCAAAGGCTTCACCTCCTAATACCATCATGTTGTGGACCAGGGTAGGATTTAAACATAGGAATTTTGAGGGAGTAGAAATATTCATCCTGTACCATGCCAGAAGATAAATAGGATCTCAAGACTTGATGACATGAGACTCATGACTGGAAAGCCAATTCTGTGTTAGAGGATATAGATTAGATTGAAAACTAAGGAAATTTCACTGTATATATCAAGAAGGCAAATCTCACGTAGAACTCCATGGATGTGCGATGCAAAGAATAAAAGAAGCAATCCTGCAGCCAACTGAGCTGGACATTGGCTAGAAGAAGCCAGTATTTTCCTTCTCTAAATCAGGTAGCTGCCATACAGGCAAGGCCTCCTACAACTAGGAGATTTACATAGCCAGGCCTTTGTGTCAGTCTTGGTCTAATGAAATCAGAACATCTGAAGAATTGGTAACTTGCTTTCTGGCAATGTCATCTTTAGAAGGTAGAGCTAACCATAACAGTTAACCTTAGTGATTCTTATTTTAGCCCTGCATTGTGGCTAAGCCTATTATGCGTATTTTAGCATTTTATTCTTCCAAAAATTCTAAAAGCTATTTTCCATTTGTAGTTTGAAGTAACTTAGCCATAGAGAATGTAAATAAATAACTTTATGCCTACAGTCATACAGATAGTAAAGGTAGAACAAGAAATCAATCATTTTTAATCCATTTTAGAACCCAAATTCTTTTTCTTTAATTCATTATTTCTATATTGCATGTCCCCCAAAACGAGGTTCTGGTCCCTGATACTTGACCCTGACCACTGAAGAACAAATGATTTATACAAGTGAATTGACAGAAATATCGAATAAAAGGGACCATGTCATGATAATGTTATAAAAGAAAGGACTCAAGACTTTAGAAAGCCGACTTTTAAAAGGTAGAAGTTTTAAAAAGGAGGATACTGAAGAGGAATGAGAAATTTAAAAAAGAATTCTGATGGTAAAATTGAAGATGGGCCTAAAGAAGCAGGATAGAAAGAATACGTCAGAGATACAGCTGTGGGCTTAGACCATTATTTCGTGTTTCTGAATCCTTTTTTTTTTTTCTTTTTTCTATTCGTATTTACGTCACATTTATCCAAACTCTCTTCCCTTACAAGTAATTGTATAGCGTGACACTCGTGTTACATAGGGCAGTGCCTGCTGTATCACATTAGATGTTTAGGATGGAGTTGACTGCATCAGCCTATCATCACACTTCTTCCAGCTGCCCCCTATAAGATTTGGTATTGAGGGACTGTTCATGATTTTCATAGAACGAGATCATCCCTACTCTCAACAAATTGAATCACAGAAGAGTGTGTTGTAGAAATACAGTGAATTACAAAGCGGCATTTCCTATTCTTGAAAAAGATCAGGCCTGCTCAAGGAATTCCCTCAGGGACCATGAGTAGGGAATATCAAAGTGGCTATCATCTGCTTCAAGTAACATAAGGGTGGAGTAAAGGTGAAGAGAGATAAATGCTCGAGAGTGTCAAGTCCTGATACTTGTGTGTATTTATTACTTGCTTACCTTCTGAGTCCCATTATATTGTGAAAAAGTTTACATTTTTTTTATTATACTTGCCCATAATTGTTCTAAAAGACCAAGTTTATGTGTTTCCAGTGGAGACCACAAAAAAAAAATTCCAAATTTAATGAAGAGATGAATGGATGGTATTTCTTTAGGAGTTGAAGGTTGGACTTGGAAGCAAATTGAAGGCTGTATACTTTACATTGAAAAATAGGAGCTGTATTTGGGGTTCAGGTCCCATTTAGGGACCATAGAGAATATCGTATCAATCTTGTTATGATCCGTAGAAAAGAATTTCGTATGCTTCTGTAATCATTTCATTACCTATTCTAATTTTCCACTGTATTGGATTGCCAGAGTTGCCAGAATAAACAATAGTAGATTTTACCTGTGAATTTACTCATTTCATAGTAGAATTTGCATTCTGGGGACAGGGGTTATATAAATAGCTTTCCTCCTCCTACATTTTTGACAGCAAAGGAAAGAGAAAAACAAGGTGGTCATTTGGAGTATTCTCAGTTATTGAAACCTTAAGAATTTCTCTCCATGTTTCTCTCCACCTTTTCCATGTAGCTAAAATGTGAAGCCAAAACAGAGGTCTGTGGACTTCACGTAACTATTTTATAAATAAAAATGGAGAATTTTAAAAACAGTGTGAAAACTTTAAATGAAAACTCTCAGGCTGTGCAAACAAAGGCGAGGAGCCTGAGGGCTTTTTGAAGAATTCTTATTAAAGAAAACACTATTTTACATTGCAAAGCAGATGTGTCACAAAACAACAGCAGATCTGTAATTTGAGAATTTGTGGATTGATAGGACAGAAGGCAGCCCTCGTGGCTCCCCATAGAAAACTTTGTTTTCTGCAGTCAAGAGTCCTGCTTTTGGGGGGCAGGGGTTGCCAGAAAGCACCTTAATCTTCGCACCGTATGAGGTCATATTTCTCAGATATTTTTGATGAAGTATTAGTTCAACATATTGCTAAAACAACCGCCTTTGCTCCGTTAGGTAATGAAATGGGTCTGTCTTCTTGAATATTAATGTAGGCTTGAAGTAGAAGAAGAAAAGTTTTGCTTTTACAAATTTAAACATATCCATATTTGCTAACAATTATTTTGGCTCTTCAAAATGAATGCAAAAATGTGTTTCGTTTGAATGTCATTTAAAAAAATTTTTATAGAATCACTGTACTAAAAAAAAAAAAACTTTTGATAAATCATTCCAATGTTTAACACCACTCACTTTCACGAAATCTCCTTTATATCTAATGCAAATCTTTCATGCTGTGTTATATTCTAACCATCTTCCTCTTACTATTCTTGTGAAGAAAAGAATTTGGTTTCAGCATATATGTACAATTCCTTTGTTGGCCTGAAGTTACAAAGAACAAACTCTTGCTTACTCAAAATGTATTTTTAATGAAATTATTATTCATGTTAATGCCTAATCACTGCCATTAGATTTCTGCTGTCTTTAGTTTATGCAATAACAATAACCCCACCCAAAAGAAGTCCTCCAAATTCAGCAGCAGCAGCAACAGAAGCTATCCTTTCATAAGATGATTTAACCCTCTTCTCAAGTATAGACAATGTTTGGCTTCATTGTACATCAAAGAGTTGATGTACATTTTTTTTTTTTTTTAATTTCCTCTTTGTCCTGTCCGAAGAAATCTGGGAGTTAAGAAGCAAAGGCCACAGATCAAGGGGTGGAGAAATGACTAAACATCAGAGAACTTGCTCAGCTAGAGGCTCCATCATCCCTCCAAAAGGAGTCGTGGAACAGGGCTGCTAAAAAATGGGGATGAATGCCATTCAACAAACCCAAATCATAGTTGAGGGGAGTTCAGCCAAAGGTCCACTTAGGATCTCTTCCCCTCAATGGGCTCAGAGGCCATCCCTGAACTTCCTGTAGCATAATGAGTGATCATCAGTGTAGATCCATCCAGGCAAGAACAATTTATGTTATACACTCCATTCATTACATGAGGGTTATATACAATTCATGTTAGAAAGATTTCAAATAAATTGCTCTGATGTTTAAAGGGTCAAGTTTTGGTTATCTTCCTCAAAAACACTTATTCAAATCATTCCATTGGGAGCAACACTGAATAAAAAGTGGGAGTCAGCAGGGTGGTGTGCAGCGATTCCAGTTTGTCTGATACCACGCACTACTGCTCAGCCCAGAGCAAATCACTTAACCTCCCGGAACTTCAGTTTTTCCATCTGTAAAATGGTAATCGAAATAGTACCTACGTCTTCGACTTACTATGCCGGTTGAGATCATTATTACAGTGTGCTGACTGAGCCCCGTGCCATCAACCTCGTAAATGTTAGTCACATGCTCATGATTTTATTTGTACTCCCATCATCACCATTTTGGTGTTCGGTTGACAGGCTTTTTGATGACCTCACCCATTCAGTATGATTCCAGCCTCAAAAGTAAGGGGAAACAAAATTTTGAAAACCCTAACAGTTTTATAGAATACATGAGGATCTGAAGCTTACCAGTTCAAATAAGGGTGAGGACTGTCTTATATCCTATCAATCCACAGAACCGCAGTGCATGAGAGGGCATAATTCAGCAGTGCATGCAAGAGAAAGGCACACGGGCCGTTTCCACATCTGCCGGGCACCTGTGATACGTACGCCTTCCTTGTGGTGCTGGAGTGTGGTGGGCTGATTGGTACAGAAGTCATTTTCGTTGTTCAGTGTTCTTTTGAAGACTGCTGGGAGTGTTTTAGAAAGTTTTCCATTAAAAAAATAAACTATTTGGAATGTACCATTCAGCAGTAAACTGCCAGAATGATCTCTGAGACAGAATGTCTTATTCCCACAGAAATTCCAGATAAAAGACTTCATAGGAAATTCTTTAAAAAATATGTTTCGAAGTAATTGGATGCAAGAAAATAAATTTAATTCTTTGAGGTTTATTCATGTCTTTTTCACCCAACATTTATTAAAAGCTTGCTATATTTGTATGATAAATAGAAGGTATTCTAGGATATAAGGATATATAAGACAGGATTCTTAATCACAAGAGCTTTGTAAAAGTGATAGGTGTAATCAGGTATTTTTAGGTGTAAGACAGAAAGGACAACACAGATGCTTTTTATGGCATTTAATCTGGGCCTTAAAGACAGTGACTAAGTTTTGGGTATAATAATAATGGCCATCACCTATCAAGTACCTTCTCTGGGCATGCACTTTATGTATGTTACTTCTAATCTTTACCAAAATCCTGCGAGCGTGGTACTATTATCCTCATTTTACAAGTGGGGAACGTGAGGTTCAGAAGGTTAAGCTTGCCTGCAATTGTACAGCTCCCGAAACTATCTGGCTTCAATATGCTGCTTCCGTTAATGCCATGTTATTTCTTACTATGAGGGAAAGGAGGGTAGGTTAGAGTAAGTGTAAGCACACATTATGGAGAGAGAATAGTTTCAACCAGATTTATGGCAGTGGATGATCATTGGACCTAGATGAGATTAATTACCTTTGACGCAATTGAGCAAACATGTAGCCAGTTTGGAGATGGAAATTAAGGCTGAAGAATTTGGACTTTAGCCTATAGTCATTTGGGAGCCACTGTTAGAGCATGGAATGGGGAAGTTAGTAATATTGATGAGAAAGGAAAGAGGAGGCAGAGAAACAAGTTTTGCAAAAATACTAGCCGAGGTTGTTGAAGACTTGAGCTAGGGAAGTAGCATACAGATGAGAAGGAGGAAATACACATAAATATTCTGGTTGTCGACTTGGCAAATTGACGTGGCACCTTAGTGGATGGAGAAATGGTCTTAGATGATCTCGAAATGTTAATTATAGTGACCGGGAGAATATCTGTCCTATTGGGATTGAGACATAGATTTGCTTGTGCGAAGGTGGTGAATTTGGAGTTTTATATGTTGAGTCTGAGATGTTGGCAGGTCATTTAGGGGGAGCCGACCAGCAAGAAGTGTCCGCTCTTACCCCAGTGTCAGCATTTGGAACTTTGTGTGATTTGTTATAGTGACCTGCATTTCTAGACATTTTGGTTGGATTTGCTCCTTCCTTCGAGGTGCTCGACAAAGCCTCAAATTTAGTTTTGCCAGGAAAATCCAAGATATCTGTTTCTTGTCATTTGTTACCATCTTAAAAACCTGAGTTCAGAATTTGTGAAAACATCAGATCTTTTGAACTCTTTATTTCTGTATAAGCAGGAATTTATTAAACTATCCTTCCTTTGTTTTCTCAGAGGTCAATAACTGAGTCACTTTGGTCCCATTGGACAGGGAATCCTGTGATCAGCACCGTATAATGAAAATGCAGCATGGTATAGTGCCTAAGAAAACTGACTTGATGTCAGGCACAGCTGTGTTTCAGTACCACCTTTTCTATTAACCACTTGGTTAATATCACGAAAGTTGTTTGGCTTCTCACACCTCATTTTTCTCCCTCATCTGTAAAATAGGGGGAGTAGTAGCAGTCTCATTGGTATGTTATAAAAATTAAATGAGATATGTGTTTAAGGTACTTGTTAAAATGCTTGAAGCACAGTGAACGTTAAATAAATGCTACTTGTTATTATTATCATCTTTAATTTGTGTTTCCCTTCTCAAAATATCTTTACTGCTTTCATTAACCTATATGTAATTAATTTCCTGTAGAGTAGGAACTTTGCCCCAAATTGGAATCCTGTATGACCTCAGTAATTTAAAATTTTTTTAAGTGTTTATTTATTTTTGAGAGCGAGAGACAGATAGCAGTCGGGGGAAGGGCAGAGAGAGAGAGTGGAAGACACAGAATCTGAAGCAGGTTCCAGGCCCCAAGCTGGAACAGAGCCCAACGCAGGGCTCGAACTGACAAACCGTGAGATCATGACCTGAGCCAAAGTCAGATGCTCAAGTGGCTGAGGCACCCAGGTGCCCTGACTTCAGTAATTTTAGAAGCAACAGATGTTTGCTTTATGTCAACTTACAATTAAAACAAACCCAGTTATGTTGGGGTGCCAAAGAGTGTTGGACTAAGTACCAAAATTCTTCTTACAAATGTTGCTAAGAATATTCAATGCAAGTACTGTCCTATGTGTTGGTGCTCTTGTCATGCATGCTCTGGGTCTTTTGTATTTTGGCCTAATATGAAGTGAATCATAAACCTTGCTGACATTGAGCAAGGTTTGTACTGTTAGCAACTCTCTGCAGAGGTGCTTCTGTGAGTGATTGGAAATCAGAAGCTGTCCTTAAATTTGGTTTTCCTTAAGTTTTTGTTCCTACTGTATTTGACTCAATGCTACCTACAAATTTATTTTTATTAGTAAGTATTTCTATGAAACTAGTTCTTAATTAAGTAATTGCCACTTTTGTTTTTCTAATTTTGCGTACCAGTACTGTTAAATATGAAACTTAAAAAAATAGCAAACCTATATATAGTGAGAATTCAATTTAGGAAACCTAGTTACAGTTTTCTTTAATTAAAGGTAAGCTCATTAGTTGCACAAACACTTGGCCGTCTTTCAGCCTTGCCCAGTGTTCTAAGCTGAGATCTTGGTCCTTTTCTTTAGACAGCCACTGAATGCGAATGGTGGCAGTTCTCCACTTACTTGGCCGCATACTGAGATTCATATATAATTAGCGGGCAACAAGAGAAGAAATAGCAATTTAGCACCTCTTTTCTCCTATATGTTGCATTTTTGTATATCCATGGAAATATCTTTCTCATTTGAAATTCAGTGTCCAGTCCGTTGCTTCCTGTTCCTATCAGCTGACTCTAACTTCACGAATATTGACTGCAGCTTGGAATTCATTTGCATGTAGAGAACTGATTTATCTGTTTGGGACACCCATCTCATTCAAACCCATTGCAGATCTGCTCTGTAAAATATCAACTTATACCCTGAACAGACCAAGTGATTCTATGGAGAGAGGTAGGGTCTATTCAAAACCACTGCATTTCATTTTATAGTACCAGAACTCATTTCATAATACCGAATCCTAAAGTGTATACTTATTTTCCTCTAATTGAAGAGGGAGCTTCCGTCTCAGTCTGTGAGAATGGATTTGAAAAGACATAAGCAAGAGACAATGGGAAAGTGGAATATTCAGGATTAGGTGATAAATTCTATTGGAAATAGAAGACGGGGTGGGGGGAGAATGAACTGAAAGGAATGACTAAGTTTTGAAATTATTGTACTGTTAGCTGAAATAGGGAACTCGGAGAAAAATGTCACCCACATCCGATGGCAGACAAATCTGTTTTAAGTTCAGTGTGAGGCAGTTGACTTTGTCTTATGGAAGAATAGACTCAGAACTGAGAGAATACCTGGGAAATAAAAAACCCCCAAAAGGTAGTGATCTTCAGTCTAATTCCTTCATTTGCAGCTGGAGGAACTAGAGCCGAGAGATTGTTACTAGAGGCTGTGGAGCACCATCACAGCAGAATCACAATTTAGAAGCCACTTCAAAAAAATTCACGAGATTATTAGAAATGTACAATGAAGGTTGTTTGTTGTATTCGTAATTAGCAGGTTAGGATTAACCAGCGTTGACAAAATAGACCAATTTCATCAGGAATAGACGGTGTTCAGAAATTTCTTCGAAGAGTCCAGAACATATCGGCTGCGTCACAGCTTGTTGCTAAATGTTTCGCTGACTACGTCCAGCTCTTTGATCTGTAACTCGCTTTGAGATTAAAATGCTCACTGGCCAACTCTATTCCCTTACAACGTTTTTCGCTCTTCCAGCAAACACTGAGCTACTCATATAAAACTTGTTCTAAGAGCGAGCAATAGGAGTTTCCAGCATTTGCAACTCAGAACCTGGAAATCATTTTGATTCTCTCTCTTTTGTGGGACTTGGTATCACAGTTTCTGAGTGCACCAATATTATATACAACTATCAATTTTTTATGCTTCCTCTTTGCAAGTTTTGTACAAATTACGTATTTCTTATGATTAGAACATTTTCTTAAGCTTTCCCTCTGTGTCTCTCATCAGAAGATACTTAAAATTTCCTGTGCGTGATGGCTTTGGTGATATGCCTGTTCTGCCTGTTCTTAGGATTGTCAGGTGAATCCCTCTTTTTATCTGGAGTCTTGTTTGGACAGCTGGCCGATGTACCTAAGGGCAACTGAAGCTCTGGGTACTTGGACACCAAATGTGAAGGGGAGGAGGGCAGCAGGGTGGGAGGGTGGACAGGAGTCACATGTATCATCAAAGGAAATGTGGTGCGAGGAAAGAACAAAAACTTGCCATTCACACCTGGCTTTCAGTCTTGGTTCAGCCATTTTCTAGATATGCAGCTTGGTCAAATTATGTTTCCCTTTCTGATCCTTGGTTTGCCCAACATAAAATCATAGAGTTGATGTGAGCATTACGTGAGAGAGAATATAGATAAATTGTTTTGCACAGTACATGGTGTATATTCTATACACATACATTTCCCTGGTCTCCCCCCTCTATAAGATCATACCTACTACTACTCTGTTTTACTTTGTCCATTTTAATTGCCTCTCACAGGTATCTGAACTGACCTCTAGTGTTGCTACCTCAATTTCTGAATCTTTTGGTGATTATTAAAAAATGAAAGGCTTAATTTACTCTCACGTGTAATGCATATACCACTATAATGTTAGTTGGGTTTTTTTCCATCTCTTCTCCCGTAACTAATTTAATTCACTAAAGTAACTTCTTTTAATGTTTTTATTTTATTTATTTTATTTTGTGTTTATGTTTTTATCTTATTTTATTTCTTTTATTTTAAAATAAAAAATATTTTGTTTTTGAGAGAGAGAGAATGCGAGTGCGGGAGGGGGAGAGAGAGAGAGAGAAAGAGAGAGAGAGAGAAAGAGAGAAAATACCAAGCTGACGGTGCAGAGCTCGACAACGGGACTCGATCTCACAGTTGTGAGATCGTGACCGGAGCTGAAATCAAGAGTCAGACATTTAGCAGAGCCACCCAAGTGCCCCTAAAATAATTTTTTATAATGTAAGTCCTTAGTTACCACTTTTATAGTACTTGGATATCCAACACGCTTTCCTACTGTTTATGGTTATTTTTCACCTACTCTGTTTTGTTGATGTTTTATTCTTCTTTTGTCTGTCTTTGTTATATTTTACTTTACAGACATTTTTCAGGGTTAGCACTCATGGAACAGGCTGTTATAGTCAATAAAAGTCGATGTAACTGCATCTTGCTTTCTAGACAAGAATCAACTATTCACATCATTATGTGCAATTGTTGAGTGCTTGACTCTAATCAAAAATCTGTTTCTGCTTGTGCTCGTGGGTATTTCTTTAATATCTCATGAATGTGCAGTTGGTGGAGGGTGCAGTACTACTGCTTGAAGGTAGACAAGGAAGCATTAGTAGGGTAATGCATTATTGGTTATTTTCTGAACAGAGAAGGTACAGCTCAGATGGATGTGGCAGGTAAAAGCTAGTATGAGATTGTATAGTTTACTGAAGACCAATCTGTACCACAGGTGATATACCCAGAGCTAACTGTAAATTCAGAAACCTCTTAGATACAGGACTATAGTTTCTCACAGAAACTTTTCCTGTTCCTACAAAAACAGATTGCACTAGAATTATGATCTCTCAGAAATACAATCCTTGGGTGATAAAGCCTTTTCCCCTCCTGGTGGATAAAGCATCATGCCATGAAACGTGAAATATGTCTGTGGTATCTGATTGTGTGGCCTGTATTAATAATGTATGATGATACACATGGCCTCAAATAATGTGATTTATGTCCTCTTAAAAAAAAAATCCAAACAACAATTATAACCAGGTTGGTACGGCATAGCCTCAAGCAGTGGGTGTCACCATTGGCTGCACATTATCGTCACCTGGGGAGCAGTTAAAAGCAAAAACAAAAACAAAAACAAAAATTTGATGTCCAGATCCATTAAATTGGAATCTCTGGGTTTGGGTCCCAAACCCATTTAAACCAATTTAAAAAATTGGCATTTTTAAAAAAAAGTTCTCTAGATTTTCCACTGTCCAGCCAAGGTTGAGACCTGCTGACCTAAAGCATCTCTAGTAAATCACAGTCCGTGGAAGGCCCATGTACCTAAAGTAGCCTCTCCTGGTGGCACCATGACACCCTTTCAGTGCTGCCAAGATGTACTTTCCCGTCTGCAAGTGTCCCCAGGCAGTCTATAGTAGACATTCGGTGTCTTTGTGATAATGAATTTGTAGAATTCTTTGGCTGTCCTGATGAGAAATAAGAAAATGTCAAAAATTGTATTTTATCCTTGATCTCTTTCTCCATAAGTGTTGGCATTCCTCCACTTCCCATTGACTTAACGTTCAATTTTTCTCTTCACTGTTTTTCTTGGGTGACATTGGGAATTTTTACCATCTGATGAAGGCAGATGTATTTTCAAATAAAAATGTCTTAAGCATTTGTTCTTCCTACTACTCCTTTCTTTGGCAGAATCTTCATATAGTTGATAAATAGTTTGCTTTCTTTAAATACCTTTTCATATAATCTTTGTAGCATGTTTCATGGGTATTTTAACCTAGTTTTATGGTTTTTCACGAAATAAGGTATTTTCTAAATATGTTATGCTGAATTTAACTGAAATAAGCGGTTGTACTGTATGCCTTTAAAATGATGATGATATCTTGCATTTTAGGGTAACACTTTCATCCTGAAAGATTTCAAAGCACACTGCGAATGGTTACAAATTATACAGTGAAGCACACTCACCATTGTAGAGTGAAGCATGGCAGCTGTTTAACAGCTCATTGCAACACTACACAGCAGGTTAGGGTAGGAAGTGAAGAATAATACTGGATTCACTTGAAAAAATTGCTAGGGGGGGTGAGGTAAGCAGAATGTAATTACCTAAGTTGGAATTTATCCAGGACATAAGGCTAACACCTCCAGCCTTTGAAGAGAAAGCTCTGATTCTTTAATAACCATGTACTTGCTTTCTGTGTATCTGAATTGTAAGGGTGCTTCTGCCCTCTTCAAACCACTAGTGTGCTCTGACAGTGTTCCAACTGAGACTTAAAACAAAACAACAAAACTCTTTTTCAAAACTCACATGTTCACGCTAACTCAGGGATGATAGATAGGTTTCTCTTTGCCTGCCATCTTTGGCTCATAATGGCTGTTTTGGAACTTGTTTAGGACTTGAAAGCCATATTCAGGATTCACAAAAAAGTCCATGATAGATTAGTGATGTCTGCATAGGCATGGGAAAAGTAGTGCTTACATTTCTGCTGCATTTTTTTGTCAAACTAGCACTAAGGCCTAGCTGCTACTTTCCTGGAATGATTTAGCAATACTTTTCATTCTTTTTAAGTCTTCTGATTATTTATTATTATTATTATTATTATTATTACTGGTATAAACATAGTTAACTTTTCCTGAGAAAATTTTTGGAGAAAAGGACATTGAGCATTTTTTAGTAACCATAATTGATGAGGTTAGAGATAAAAAGATACAACTTCAAGTTAAAAAAAATCTCAATGCAAAAAATGTCCAGCAAAGGAAATAATTTGGGGTCAGATTGGGTTTTCATTTGGGAAAATAATCCAGTCAGCGTTTAGGGGAAACAAATAAGAATTCAGGCCAGGAACACAAAAGAACAGGAGTGTGTTACTAAATCAAGGTGAAAACTGGATATCAGAATTTGGTTTGAGGAACATAGGTTAATAGGGCCAGGCACACCATGGGCCCCAGGTCTGAGAGCAGCACCAGGGATAGCTCCCAGTGAAGGTGACTTCTTGGTTCTTGGGATTCTTTCCTATTCAGCCCTGCCCCTCCTTCTCACATACCCAGTTCTGTGGCTTAGTAATACTACAAAATCAGGAAAATGGATCCTTTCATCCTGTTGATGTTAACATTAGCAATAAATCTGTATTCTGAGTGGCATAGTGCATAATTCATTTCATGGATCTTATTTAATACACACAGCCTTTTGTGTTAGGTATTAAACTCACATTTATGTATGTATGAAGGGTAATTTGCCCATAGTCACCTTTCAGGTAGAGGGTGGAACCCTGAATCAAAACTTTGATCGTCTGGCTCCAAAGTCTGTGCTCCTCAAACTGTACCACAGAGTCACATGAGAAATAAGATCATTTGTGTGTCACTTGCTTCTGTAAAGCAGGACAACTCTAAGGACATTCTGGGGTTTTAAAGCACAGTTGAGAAGAAAGTGTAAACTGTGTCTACTGACAGGGTCGAGTATGGAACATTTGTGTGTTCTATGCTTTAAAGTCATTATTGATAGAATTATTAGAAATTACAGAGTTTTTTATGGTCCTTCCTTTTGACATGATGGAGGTATTCAAGCAGAAGAACCATGTATCAGATTGTTGAGAGAGTCCCTACATTTCCGTGATTCTGGTGAAAGTGACCTGTCAGTTACTTTAAACTCTAAACATTTTGATTCTAGGTCCTATCCCTCTGTCATATTCTGTTTTATTTCTCCCAATCCACACTGATATGAATTACTATAAAACACTTCATTACATTCTGATTTAGATAATATGGGAACTTAAGCTTGCTTTTTCAAATGTCCATGTATCTGATATAAAAATCAGATATTCAGAAATGTAGTAGTGTGCCCTGACTCTTCTGGACAGTCGGTTTCCTTTTTATTCTTAGGAATTTCCAGGGAGCAACTCTAAACTGTTTTTGGTTATTTGTCCAACTTAATAAAACAGGCTTGGTCTAAGCAATCGTTTAAAGTTTTAAATAGGATAATAAAATATGCTTTTCATTTGATGAAAGCCCGTGTGGGGAAAGAAAACAGTTTATTTAGTTACCTACATTATAAAATAATTTTAATATTTCTATAGCAGGAATGAAAATTGAATTTTACATGTAGGCCTTGTAAGACCAATTTATACCTAAAACAAATGCAAATATTCAGGTTATAAAGTTCCTAAAACTGCCTTATAATGGAAGAATTGACCTTTAATTATAATGCTATTATATCACTTTTAAAGACTATGCAAGTTGTCTATTACCTAACTTTTATGACAGAAAAATAATGTTCTGTCCATCTAAGTTGGAGAAAGCTAATGGATAATAGCTGGATCCTGTTTTCCAGGAAACACATCTTTTTCCGTGGCTTTGTAATTAGGCTATAGCAGTAGTGTGTCCAAATCTATTTATATGGCTTTAAGTCTTTATAGATATGTAATTTGAAGTGTTTGAAAGGTAATTGAGATGAAATCTAATGACTTATACGATATGCAAAAAGAGATAGAAATCATTTATTTAAGCAGGTTATATTTGTTTTCTTTTTAGAGTCTACTTGCCATTAGAGGTACACATGCACACACACACACACGTACGTGTGTGTGTGTGTGTGTGTGTGTGTGTGTGTAACATCATTTTGCATATTTTGAGGTGGTCTTATTGCCTTTTGCACTGACCCTTCAAATCTAGTGGTTTTCAACTCTGGCTGCATATTAGAACCCTGTGAAACATTTCAAAATCTTTATGCTCATTGGGGTGCCTGGGTGGCTCAGTCAGTTAAGCATCTGGCTCTTGGTTTTGCCTCAGGTCACAATCTCATGGTTTCATGAGTTCGAGCCCCGTGCTGATGGTGTGGAGCCTGCTTGGGATTCTCTGTCTCCCTCCCTCTCTGCCTCTCTCTCTCTCTCTCTCTCTCTCTCTCTCTCTCTCTCTCTCTCTCTCTCTAAAATAAATAAACTTAAAAAAAAATCCCTATGCTCAGGCAGCACCCCATCCCGGTCTGAATTTCTGTGGACAGAACCTAGACATCACGACATTTTGAAACTTCTCAGGTTGAAAACTACTGACAAAATACATGAGTATTTAGTAAAGCCTTTACATCTTGTACACACGGGGGAAATTGCATGGAGGAGGTGAAAGGAAATGTCCATTCTCCTAATACAGAGGAAGGTGGTGGCAGGATGATTATTGAAATTTTAGGGGTGACCACATAGATCACAATAATAAATAAAATATAGTCTGAAATAGAATTTCATTGAGTACTCTTTATTTTAGCAGTAACTTAAGTAAAACACCTAGAGAAAGATATAAAACACCCACATTTCACCTGGCCACTTGTGCAGTTTTTTTTCTTGACTTCAGCTGCTAGCCAACTTATGACCTGAATCTTGATGATTAATAGCTCTTATAATATTTTCTTAGCTAGTGTAACTTCAATTGCAATACTTTTTCTTCTAATGTCTTACCCTTATAAAATAGCACTAAACTATTTTTCTCAATAAATTCTACTGACACATGGTCCCATAGATTAATTATAAATTGCATAGAAGTACTGCCCTTTGTCAGTTTTAAATGTGTAGCTTTATCTTCTCTTTCTCTTTGTCTTTCCAACCTAAATGGAATTAGGAGCTTAAAGAAACCTGGTTAACATGGAATATATTCCTATTCTCTTATTTTAAACAATAGCGCCATTAATTTTCATCCTAGACTCTTTGGTTCCTCTATTATTTTCACTGCTATTATAATTTAAAAAGAATCATCTCTATTTTTACAAACCCATTTATTATACAACATTGTATAAACATCTTTTTAGGGAGTAATTTTCCCCAAGTGCTGTGTTATTTTTTTTACCTGGTGGGCTTTCTCCATAAATTTAATTGGGAATACTGAATAACTTTTCCACCCCTCCCCCCTCCCACCTCCTGCTCCTCTCTACCTTCCTCTTTCTCCTCCTCCCCCTCCTCCTCCTCCTCCTCTTCTTCTTCTTCTGGAGATTATGAAGGGTGGAAAGAGTATCATAAGGGCCTTAGACAACCATGGAAAGACACTTTGCCACGGGTGCTTTAAAACACCCCAAGGTAGATGAAAAGATAACTTTTAGGGTTTAGACCATTTATCATGAAATTATAATGCTGGCACAGCTCTGCAAATATTCCCTTACAGGGTTTCATAGACATTTAGCAATAAATGTCTTTTGTTAAAATGGTCTTAGGTCCTATAAAGCTGAGTCTGTATTCCAGGAGAAATTCTTTTGCAGCTATTTAATAGTGTTCCTTTCACAATGCCTTCCTTCTGCCTACTTTGTGTTCCCATTGCAATACTGGTATCTTTGACCAGAGGGTAGAGACAGCGAACACTGAGTCTTGGCTGTTCTAAGACTAATGATTGAAACAAAAGAAAATATGGCCTTAGAGGGTTATATTTAAGTATGGGAACTATCATTATTACTGAGATGCTGACCCAGTTACTGACCCTTTGAAAGAGGGTGAAGTAGGATAGGAAAATGTAGAAAAAGCAAATTGGTTAGACATAACAAAGACCTTGACTGTAATCCTGATGAAACAGTATAATAACCAGTAAATGGCAGAGCCGATTGTATGTTTCTGTGGCTTAGGCAGCTCTTGGAATTGTATGATTTAAGAGGTAGCTGAGAGGATTCTGACTTTCCTCTGACCATCTCTCTAATATTTCCTGACGTTGTGCCACCTACTAGAGAAGTAGTTCTTACTAGGATCCCTGTTTGGAGTTGGAGCTTGCCGATAATATATATAAAGTTCTGTGGGAGTGTGCACTTGTGCATGTTTTTTGAGAAGCTTTCATCAGAGCTTTGTGCATCCATAAAGATTCTACTTAAAAGCAGATGTCCATAGTACTAGTTTTTATTTATAGTTTATTGTGACTTTGGTTAATGTGATTTCTTTCTCGATGCCTTATTGCAAGGTACTCATTGATTTTTTGTTGTTGTTGTTTTGTTTTAAACCAGGATGGAGATTAGAGATTTCCTAGCTAACTTTAGTCCTGTTTTAGAGATAATTAACTTCAAGATGTAAAGCTACAACTTAGATCTTCCAACCCCAAAATCTTGTGTTCTTTCCCAGGAAGTCAGAAGGTGGAAGAGTTTTAGGTGAGAGGTGATAGCGGCCACCGAGGCAGCTGGACTCGTGTGAGACATGTGAGACACCGCAGGCTCCAAATACGTATCTGGAGGGAAGCATGATGGTAGTAAGAAAGCTCCGTGGGTTGGGTGTGCCAAAAGGTAGAAAAGGTGACAAGCAAAAGAAGGTGAAAAGGTAACGAAACTGAACTTTTCTTAAGCTGTTTTTCACAACTTTTGGTCATCTGATACTAGAGCGATCGGAATTGCACTCCCAGCAGATCTTTATTGTATACCCCGAGTGTTGCCTTTTTTCCTTTTGCATTCTTTCCTAGGATTTTCAGAGATTTATTATCGTATGTCTTTCCAACCCTTAACCATCTGCTACCTAATATCCTAATGACATATAGTAACAGTAACTGTGTCGGTTTTCATGGTGAAGCATTTAAAACCACTCAATGCCATTTCGATTTGTGAATTGATTTTATATTTTAAATAACACTTTATAGTCTCTAGGAAAGGCATTATGAAGTGTTTTGTTGTTGTTATATGAGGAAACAGATATAGAGTGCTTATATTCTAGAGGCTAAGGATTTAGTAAAGGGGGAAAAACAGGAGAGAATTAACAAGAGCACTTATATTTAAATAGTCTTAATTTTACCTTCATGGTTTCTTTTGTTCCTTAAAGCAAGCCTATGAAGCAGTTACTCTTGTTTCTTTGACAGATGGGGACACCAAAGCATAAAAGCTCTAGGTAACGTGTCAGAGGTCTGATAGGCAGTGAGGCTGGCCCCCAGCCCAGGCCCTAGCTTTTGAGGACCTTCATGTTTCACCACTCTGCTGTGTTGCTTCCCTGGTCATTATACCATGAAACGCGTACAGTCCATGTGAGGTCCAGACAGAACCAGAGTTAGGACAGGGATTGCAAAGAAGGTGATATTGGGGCTGTGTCTTAGAGGAGACAGGGGTTGCTCTGCCTGTCTAATAAGGAGCAAGAGGGAGTTGCCATCCAAGGAAATGCCCTGAGCCATGGTGGAGCTTGGCTTTTCAGAAAGGCAAGGGCGCTCACAGTCAAGGCTTGACATGCTACTATTTTGGGATCTGGCGTAAAGATGAACATGATTAGAACAAAGTTAGAATCAAAACTCACGTATTCTGAATTCCTTGCTGCCTTTTCAATACCTCTTCCTCATATTCCTTGTCCCAATTAGGTAAATAATGAGTACTGCTAATGAATCCTACCAATGTCACTTCCTGAAGACATAGTTATTACTATTCACCCACTTCTTTTGCCCAGACTTTACCAGCTCTATATTTGAACATTTAGATGCTTGTCTAGTGCATAATAATTCCAAGAATTAATCTACGAAGTATGTACTTGGACCTACTGTGTGCCTGGTTCTCGTAGGTTCTATGGATCCAAAATTATGTCCTTGCTCTCCAGGAGTTTTCATGATTCACATTTTTTACGGCTAATGCAGATGTGACCTCATACTGCATTGTTTTGCCAAACTTAAAAAATTGATGTTCGTATTTTTATGAATGTTTGTATGTAGCCAGAAAGACTGTAAGACATATCCTGTGTTTTAAAAATATTTCCAGTTCTTTATCTTGGTAATAACCAGAGAGATACTTAGTTTTCTTGAACATAGATAAATCTTTGCATTCAACAGTTTGTATAGTTGAATTGTAAAATGGAACTCATAAGAGAACTGATTGATATAGTGGTTGCTTACTGTAACAGTTTTCAGATGTCATGGCATTTTTGCAGCACACTACAGAGTTGAAGACAAATGAGAAAATAAAATAATAGTTGAAAACACTTGCAGCTGATATGAATGTTGAAGGACAGTAACACATTTCAAGTCATATAACATACCAGATTGTTAGGAGACAAATGTTGTTTGTAAAATATTAGTGTACATAGGTCTTAGATCAATCTTGAACACTTTAAAATACTTTAAATTATGTATGTACTAGCACTTGATATATACGTGTAGAAAATTGACATTTCAAAACTCACCAACTTTTTATACAGCAAACATACCCTTATCAACCTGTCAAACAGACACTAACTTCACACTGACCTATTTAAAAGCCCAAGTCAGGGCGTGCCTGGGTGGCGCAGTCCGTTAGTTAAGCATCAGACTCTTGATTTTGGCTAGGTCATGATTTCACAGTCGGGAGATGTAGCCCCACATCGGGGAGCAGTCCCCAGAGTCTGCTTGGGATTCTCTCTCTCCCTCTCCCCTACTCATGCCCTCTCACTTTTTCTCAAAAGAAGTAAGTAAACTTTAAAAAAAAAAATTATTTATCATAATGGAAACAAGACACGAGCAGAATAAAATTAGAATATTTATCACTCAAAATTTAAGGAGTTTGCACTCTAGTAGTTTAATTGATTATTTCTTTGTTCTTAGAAGTCTCATGTGCTTAAAAATTATTTATCACTGTGTTAATTTCAGAGACTGAAAGTTTTCGTATCTCACATCTCTTTCAGAATAGATGCATGGACTGAGTTATGGAAATTAAAGGATAAGAAAATGGGGGCAAGTTGAAGAGAGGTAGAGTGGCTAGAGTTGAAAGACTCAGGACGTGGAAGAGGGAAAAGAAAGCACTGATGATTTCACTTGGTGCTTCTGTGAGGTTGAATTTGGAAGGGGGACAGGGTAGATCTATATGCATCAGGTGCTGGCCGATTAAATAGGAGGGGAAAATGCCATCTCATATCAGTGTGGAGGCAGTGCAGGTGGAGTGAATAACGTGAGCTGGGAGTCAGGATAGGTGGACTGAAGGTATAAAAGGAAGGAACGTCGTTTATGAATGAGCGTCAGGTTGAATGGAAGGTGCTCCCAGTGTGAGAACTCCTTTAAAACAGAGAGAGGCCAATGCTCACCAGACTTTATCCACCTTTTGATATCCACTTACCGCTTCACAGAAGAGACTGAAAACTATTCTCATGTGTGCTGATAGTTTCTAGATTGACACACAAAAAAACAGGACCCTTGAGAGCATAGGACATTCGGGAATGGACTTTGAAAGCAGCACTGAATTTCTTAAAAGGTCTGCGCTCTTGTTCTGACTCTCTGCTCTCAGCTACCAGGCCTTGAGTTTAATTTTCTTACCTGCAAAATGGAAACAATAATGTTTTCCCCACTAGCCTTATGGGATTGTAATTTATCTGAAAGGAATTTGTAAATCCTCAGGCGGTACAATGGAGAGTGGTATTATGATGGTGGCAAAAAAAATCAGAGCCAGGTTACCTGAGAGAATGTCATGTTTATATTCCTCTGTACCTCCTCCTTTTGGGGGCAGAGGTGGATGGACCAGTAGAAATACTTCAATTTTAGCTCAGTTGAGCCCATATCTGAGAGACAGAACATGACAATCCACTCGTCCTTGAAGGCATTGTGTATGAAAGTTCTGTATTCATAGTCTATTGCCTCATGTATATGCCCCACGTTTTAATAAGTGTACAGAGTACATATCTATATACAAATGGATAAACGTGTTTAGAAGGTTATACACCAAAATGTTACCTATGGCTATATCTGAATGGTGGTTTTGGGGTGATTAAAAATTTATTTGCAACAACATGGCTGGACCTTGAGGGCATTATGCTTAAGTGAATTCAGTCAGAAGGAGAAAGATAAATACCATATGATTTCACTCATATGTGGAATCTAAAACAAACAAAACAGAATAAAACAAATGGACAAACAAAAACGAGAATAGATTGATGGTTACCAGATGGAAAGGAGATTAGGGGGTGGGAGAAAGGGGTGAAAGGGGTCACTTGTAGGTGATGGATGGGGATTAGATTTGGGGGTGATCACTTTATTATATATGCAGATGTCGAATTGTAACACTGTACATCTGAAAAAATCTGGATAGTTATATTTTATGACACTGCTTCTCTCTTTTTTTTAAATTTTTTAGTGTTTATTTTTGAGACAGAGATAAAGCATTAGCGGGGGGAGGGGGAGAGAGAGAGAGGGGGAGACACAGAATCTGAAGCAGGCTCCAGGCTCTGAGCTGTCAGCACAGAGCCTGACGTGGGGCTTGAACTCACAAACCGTGAGATCATGACCTGAGCTGAAGTCGGATGCCTAACCGACTGAGCCACCCAGACACCCCAACACTACTTCTCTTAATAAAAGGACATGGTATCAAAAATTTTTTTCTCCCCGGTTGGTTTGTTCATGTTTTCTAGATTGTCACTAATTATGTACATATGTATAACACATGCGTGTGTGCACACACACACACACACACACACACAATCACATTTATAGATGTAAAAATTTCATATGGGAATTTTACTTTGGTAACTCAAAGTTTGCATCACTTGCTAGGTTAAGTTTGACTAGGGATTTACTGTTTTTTGAAAAAAATATTTCCGGGAAGACAAAACACCTGGTAGAAATTGCTGACGCTGTGGAACGTGTTTTGCATGGATATATTTTACTCATTCAGAGTGCTACTTGTGCACCTTTTTACACAGTGTCCCTGGACAATTTCTCAGATTTCTGCTCTCTGCTGCTTGGTGGTAGCACCTGTAATAAACAGATTTGCAGGCTAATAGTTTACATTTCCCTGCCCATGAGTTTCTGCAGTTGCTGGGTTCTCCAGTCCTGTCCTGAACAGTTTGCCCTGCTATCTCCAGTGAAAGTCCTCTCTGAATACCCTGTGCGTGTATTTATTATTACACTTTTGCTCAATTTTGACTATGCGGTCTAGCAGCACACAAATCCCAGAGAAAGACATGATGATCTCTCAGTTATGACCAGTGTATGATAGAAAAAAAAAAATAAGACATAAAAGTGTCACAGAAAGAAACGGTGCAGGTAAGAAATTGTTAGCACTGTGTTTCTGTGGTTTTCCTCATTTCTTCCAGTGACATAGCTGCTGGGCGTTTTGATTGGAGTGGACAAAAGTTGGTGAGAAGAACAATGGTAGGTAACCAAAATGTAGTTAGGGGTGTGAAACCACAGAACGCCACAGAGACGGATGACCGGGTGTATCGTCACTCGCTTCCAATAGACACAGTGGCCTCTGCCTGTGTTCAGTAGGAAGAACGGAAGAAGGAGAAGCAGAGTGGTGCCAGAGTTAACTTTTGGGGAAGTAACCTTGGTGGGAAAGAGGTCCTGGACAGTTTTACAGACAGTTAAAATTGGCCAACTACCATATAAATGTATGTGCAAGTTTGACTGTACAGAGTCTTGCTTAAATTTCACCAAAGCATTTTCGCTTTGAATCACTAAGAAGGAAGCAAGCATGATAGAATTTTCAGATCGTTAAAACTGCTTTGAGTTCCAGTGATTGGTTCTGCCTTAACATATGTCTGCACTATGTTTCGATGTATTTTGCTTTGAGGCCTCAGGGATATGAATCCTATTTCATTTATCTATCACCTAGTTGCTCAACTAAGCTTTGTTCTAGTAATAAGTTACTTAGTCAATATCTCAGAAGGATATTTAAGCTGAAATCTAAATGCAACCTGTTTTTGTTTTTGTTTTTGTAGTGTTGGGCACCACTCGTGCATACAACACATTCCCATAAAACTAGCATTTTGTATTTACAGAGAATTTCTCCTGAGAGTTAAGGTCTTGTAAAACATTCTTGTTCTACAGCATGAACGAATTATTATACTCAAGGGCATTGAAAGTGAAGTATACTGAAGAAAAGAATTTTTTCATTAAAATGCAGTTTATATTGATAAAACAGATTACTAGCATTTGATGAAATGTGAAACTTGGAGTTCCTCATATCAGTAAATCGCCAGTAGGTTTATTTTGGCAAGTGGAACCAGTATGTAACATGTAAGGGGCCAGGCATTATACCTGTTAGCATTGTATTAAATTGTCTTTTGGTAAAGTACTAAAAAAAAAAAAAAAAAAAAAAAAAAGCTATCTGTGCCTTGACAGGCAGGCTGTGGTAACTAAGATTATTAGAAAATAAAAGCTGTTGTGTTATCAGTTTTGGCACAGTCATTTATCAATCAGTATTTTAAACATTGACAAGTGGTAATTTAATAGGGAATGACCCAGTTGGCAGGAAGTTCTAATGACAGATGATGTAAACTCATTTATCACTAAGGGGCTCTGCTGGGCTTCTTACCTTTCTCTGTATTGTGGCTCATATTTTCCAAGTCTGGGATGTGAGAAGCCACAAAGGGCAAATCCTATGGCACCAAGCCTGAAACCACTCCCAGGCAGAGAAGAGCATTAACACTTTAGAAGCTCCCATCTTTGAAAACACTCCTCCACATTGATGACTTTTGATTTTAAACATAGGTGAGATCAATAAGTTATTAGGAATGTGTGGTTTTCTCTCTGCTTAGTTTTTTATACACGAGAAAGTAAGGTAGATGAAATTTTGAATGAAGTACATGAAGGGGTGATTCAGAAATTATTAAGATAATGAAAAAGACAAACTTTGATGAGAAAACTACTGTTAGTAAAATCGCTTCCCCCTCCCTCTTCTATAGTTAGTTAATGCATCACTTCTTTCTGGCTCTTTAAAATTCTTTCCCTTGTCTTTATTTTTCGGAAGTTTGTCTGTGATGTGTCTTGGCATGGAATTTTGGGGAGTTATCTTTTTTAGGATTTTCCCAGCTTCTTGAATCTGTAGGTTTAAGTTTTTTTGGTCAAGTGTGGGAAAGTTTCAGCCATTATTCACCTATTCAAAGGAATTTGTTTTTTCAGTCTCACCCTCTTCTCGTTTTCTGGGACTACAGTGACACAAATGTTAGAACTTTTATTATAGTCCCACATTCATTTTTTTTTCTCCCACTCTATTTTCTCTCTGTTGTTTAGATTGGCTAATTTCTACTGTTCTCTCTTCAGATTCACTATTCTTTTTTGGGGGGGTAGCGATCCCCCCCATCCTGCAGTTGAACTCATTCATTGGATATAGTCTGGTTTTAGTTCTAAAATTTTGATTTATGTCCTTTGTTATTTGGCTTTCTTCTTCTTCTTCTTTTTTTTTTTTTCCTTCTTGCTGAAACTCTGTTTCACGTCTTCCAAATGTGTTTATAGGTGATGGTTGAATCATTTTTAGGTTGGTTGCTTTACATCTCTCTCATCCCAGCTGGGATCTGTTGATTATCCTTTCTCATTCAGTTTGAGACTTCTTGGTTCTTGGTATGAGACAGATCTTCAGTTGAAATCTGGGCATGTGGGTCTTACAATTTGACTCCGGGTCTTATTTAAGTTTTGTGTTTTTGCAGGATAGTCTGACACTGCTCCAGTAGATGATAGAGATGCCACGTCATTACTGCAAAGGGGACAGTGGAAATCCAAAATCTTCACTCAGCCTTTGTGCACTGGGGTGGGAGGTGGGTGTAGGTCTCCTTGGTGGCTTATTACCACTGAACTATTGTGAAAGTCATGACTTTCCACTGGCTTCTATCTGACACACCCCAGCAGCCTGGGATCAAAGTTTCAGCTCCCAATCTGTGCCCTCTCTGACATTGGGATGGGGGAGGGAGAAGTGACACCTTATTACACCCCAATCAAGGTGAAACCCTAACTCCTTGACTAGGTCTTTGCTGACAGGATTGAAACCGTAGTTTTTTACTATGGTATTTACTGAGGAAAATGGTTATTGCCTAAAAGTTTTATCTTACTAGGCTGCTTCTTTTTCTTTTGGCTAGAGAAAATAGGCCTCTTTGGGAGCTGTGGTTCATCTATGCGCATTAGCATTTCCGCATTGCTGACTTCTCCAGTCTGGGATATATCGGTAAAAAAAAAAAAAAAAAAAAAAGAAAAGAAAAGAAAAGAAAGAAAGAAAACCCAGGAAATTAAGCACTATATTATTCCTTTGATTCCAAGTTCCCAGTTTGTCTTCTTCTCTCTATGTCTCAGAGTCTTCTTATATATCATATGTTCAGTCATTTTAGTTGCACACAGTGGGAGGAATAGGGAAAAGTTTACCTATGTAATTTCCTCCAAAGATATTCTATATAAGAGGTTTTGGTACTCAAAATAGAGATTCTGGATATTGTGTCTCAAAATAGAGATTACAGATATTGGCTTCATTTGTTGAATTGCCTAATTATTCTGAATTGGAAAGCCCTATGCAACAATCCTGGGGGTTTTAATCTAGTATAAGACTATACCCGTGTAATACTTTCTTGGGATGAGGAGCCAATTGAGTTATTCCTTATTTAAACATAATTGACAAATAATAAGCTTTTGATACATAGATCTATTTAATATTGAAAGTCTATTTACAGCTGGAGTAAAAATAGTTTACTTTTTGATGATCATTTGAATAACTTGGAAAATATGCTTCATGGCTGTTTTGCGTATTGATAGTTATCATTCTGAAAATATTTCATTATTTTTAAATGTTCTGAGCATCTGAATTGTTTCTTTGGGATTTTCAGCAGAGTTAATAAAGATTAGATAGGAGTAATCCCTCTGTCCAGTGTGCTAACAGTCGTGATCCAGCTGTGTGACATGCTGGGAACTCTCAGGGGAAGGAGGGAGGGAAAGAGAGAGAGAGGGACAAACAGACAGAGAGAGGCAGGCTGTGTGTGTGGGGGTGGGGGGGAGCCAATGACAGTAAATGCCAGAGAATGTCCACTAGTGTGAATCGCCAGGTTTGGGGGACACAGGGAACTCACGTTTGGTGAGGGACTCTGTCTGAGGCTGGTCAGGTGCCATTGTAAGGTTTTCCAGTGTCAGTGCTCAGAACAGGTGGGTCCAGCCAAGTTCCTGTAAGCCATGCCAGAAGCAGAGTCAGTCCTGGGAAAGGAGACTGAAAAGAACCAGATGTGGACATTAATGCTATCATACCTGGCCTCTGTTTAAGGGACTGATTACTGCTACAGTCCTATCTGGAAATAAATTAGGGTCTGAGATCCACGGAAAAGGCTTTTGGATGGATGGGTCCCACAGGTACAAGCCTGGCGAAAGAGGGTGAGGGGGAAAAATGAATACGGTGAGATGGTTGTAGCCAGGACTGCTCATGGGCATGCTTTAGGTGTGGAAGTTGCAACTTCCTTTTTGACCCTTCTTCACTCCCTAGATGCTGTTCATCTGGGCTGTCTGTGGTTCTGGGTCTGACAGACTCTTAGTACCATAATGGAGATGAGCCAGGCCAGAGAGGTTCAAATTCATGCCCAGAATCCATTTGGCACATCAGCAGAATGGGGTGGAGAAACTTCCCTTGGCTGATTTTTTTGTTTTTTAGCACTTTCCTATACTTCTAGAGCCAAAATATGAGTAGGAATTTTAGGGAATTTTCTTAATGTAGGAAATAGTGCCCCTGGGAATACAAGCAACCTTGTTCCCTTCTCAAGAATCTGGGTGCATTGGAAAGGCCCTAACATGAGAATCAGACTTAAAACCAGGTGCCAGAGGAAGACCACAGACAAGTGTCCCTACCTCATCTAAATAAGATGGGAATGATACCAATCCTGCTGTTCTACAGAATTGTTTTGAGCAGAAATAAATTGGAAAAAGTTTAAAAGTGCTACATGATGTTTCATACGTAATGTTTTATTATATATTTGCACAAATACAAATGTTTCTCTTTGTCTAATTTTTCTCTTCTGTTATGCAGAAAAATAACTCTTCCTTAGTAGGAAAATTAATGGAGAAGAACAAGTCCGTGGATTTTGGGACAGTCCCATTTTGTAGTTTTAATAAACTTAAAAAAATTTTTTTTTAATGTTTATTTTTGAGAGAGAGAGAGAGAGAGGGCATGAGCATGAGCAGGGGAGGAGCAGAGAGAGGGAGACACAGAATCCAAAGCAGGCTCCAGGCTCTGAGCTATCATCACAGAGCCTAATGCGGGGCTCAAACTCACAGACCGTGAGATCGTGACCTGAGCCGAAGTCAGACGCTCAACCAACTGAGCCACCTAGGCGCCCCTGTAGTTTTAATAAAACTTAATTGAGCATTTGTAGTGTAGGTTTTGACAGTGACAAAAAGATATGTTTTTGTCATTTTCCTTCAGGTTGACTGCTTCTAAATTCTTTCTATTCATTGAGAATCAGCTTCCCGGGTTCTCCCCTCCCTCGGTAGCTACAAACATCACTTGCTTCTAACGTGTCCTTACGACTAAGAGGGAACTTGGAAAATTAACCATAGCCCTCACTAACTTGTTTTCACTGTAGTAGCTTTCTCAAGACTGTTAAACAAATAGTTTGCCTGTGATGTTCATCCAAGACATTGCGTGTCCTATTAGAATGTTGGTTCCATGTGAGGCAGCCCTCTACCCGCCAGGCACCTAGAAGGCACTCAAGAATTATTTGTTTCCTGAGCTCGTGAATAGATGAATGGGTGCTTGCTGCCCTTTGACAGAGTCAGGCTCATACTGTGGTGCTCCCTCTTGGGCTCTAGAGGCCCCTCTGCTACTGTATTTATATTGCATTGTATCCTGAGGTCACCCATCTACTAACACCTTCACTAACACCTCGTTATCTAATAAACGAGGCTGTGTTAACCTGTTTTGGCCAATGGTGGACCTGTCAGAAATAGGTTAGTAAGGTGTTTCTACATTAGCCTCATGGTAAGCACTCAGTAAATGTTAGCCGCTATCATTATCCTCCTCCTCCCCCTCCTCCTCCCCCTCCTCCTCCTCCTCCTCCTCCTCCCCATCATCATCATCATCCAGAATATTCCCCTGTAGCCATTGGTTTTCACATTTTGTTCCCAAGAAGTGTTAAAACTCTAAGAGTTTTCCCAGGTGACAGTGAAAGTTTGGTGGGGTAGGGGGCTTTGGGAGGAGGGAGGAATGTACGTGGAGAGAAAAAGCAAGGCTCTGCTCCCCCCACATCTTTAACCAAGTAAGCTGTGCTTTTGTCTGTCCTATATATTTATTTTCCTGATGAATATTATTTTTGAAAGGATTCCACTACTTAATTTTCTCTTTCAAAAGAAACGCTATAAGCAATACACTGTTTGCTGAAGAGTATAATATGAATACAGTTCTTTTCTTATAAATGTGCAGATGACAGTGACAAGGAAAAGAAGAGAAAAATAACTGATCGCATTTTGAAATGTGTTCCTAAGCAAATAATTCATGCAATCTTTAAAATGAATGTGCTACTGCTGGAAACTAACATGTTGGATAGTGCACATGTCATGTGATACCAGCCTCACTGTCTGTTGAAAGAAGGCTGCTGGGTTAGTGGATAGGGTAGGGCTGTATCCCTTACAAGCTGTTTGACTTTAGAACAGTCACTGAATTCCACGAACCTCAGTGTTTGCGGCTACAAAATGTCAAAAATCATACAGTTATGAGGATTAAATGAAACTTGTTTTTTAATGTAAAATACCCGGTATACCTATAGGCCTCAGCATATACACATGCATATATACTCTATATGTAACATACAGAAAGCATTAGGTGACATCAGCAAGGCCTTTCACGCACCCTCTCATTCATGATAGCCTTACAGTTAAGATGGTTAGATAAGTTTGTATTAGCTACCCATTTTTCTTGAACAGATAAGTACTTGTGAATTCCCGTTAGTCTTTTAAGTTTATTTATTTCTTTTTATTATGTATATAAACTTTAATTTTTTAAATTTTTTTATTTAAAAATTTTTTAAATGAAATTCATTGTCAGACTGGTTTCCATACAACACCCAGTGCTCATCCCAACAGGTGCCCTCCTCAATGCCCATCACCCACTTTCCCCTCCTTCCCACCCCCCCATCAACTGTCATTTTATTCTCAGTTTTTAAGAGTCTCTTATGGTTTGGCTCCCTCCCTCTCTAACTTTTTTTTTCCTTCCCCTCCCCCATGGTCTTCTGTTAAGTTTCTCAGGATCCCATTAGTCTTAAAGGGACACCCCGGGTTGTTATGGAAGAAGCACAGATCTGGTTTCAGACAAACTTTTAAGTCCAGGCTCTGTCATTCATCAGATTCTTGAGCAAGTCACTTAAGCTGTTTAAGTCTCTATTTCTTCATCTATAAACCAGGTAATCAACAGGAACTTTATGAAGATTAAATTCTGGGAAACACTAAGGGTCCAGTGCCCACCATGTTTTGTTGTATGTAGTAGGTGCTCAAGAGGTGTTTCTTTTCTCCTTTACTTTGCTGGAATGTCACAAACACCAGAAGCAAGTGTCCTAGAATTTTGGATGACACAGAACAAGGGATAATTTAAAGAATAATGAGTGAGAAGGATGAAATTTCCTTGACAGACCAAAATAGTACTCTGAAATGTATAGGAAAGATACTTGAAAGAGTAACTGTTAATTCTTGCATTCCAAAAGAGAGAGAGATGATAGGTAGGTAGTTAGGTAGGTAGGTAAGTAGGTAGATAGATAGAACAGACTTCTAAAAACACTTGGGAAGTCTTGAAATATTTTGACCTGGATGAGAATTCTATGGGGAGGCAACATATCTGTATTCACATTATAGAATTGTTGCGACTTGCAGTTTGAAAGATTGTTTTGTGCAAATATTGGTATATTTGTATTGTGTTGTTCCTGAGCAGAGATGAGAACATGAGAAGCATAGGGTAAAGATACCAATTTTAGCAAGACATCTTTCTAATAAATAGATTCATTCAACAATGAAGTAGGATGTATGCCGCTGTGTGTGTGTGTGTGTGTGTGTGTGTGTGGTATGTTTAGAAGAAATAAGTCCGATTTTACTGATGGCATTGTAAAAATTGATGTCAGATGTGGCTAAGGGCCAAAGGGCTCATGGTAGAGGTAAGGGAGATGTCACATTTTACCTGACTTGCCATCTCCTCTGCAAAACCTTGAAAATTGTCCTGAGCTCCCCTGTTGCAACTATTCTTTCTATTCTTTCATAGAAAAGAAACTCTGTGAAAATGAATTCAACAATCAACAGGTAGAATATTATAGCCACGTCTTTCCAAGGGATCCTCAAGTGGGTTGGATGTTGGAGAGGTTAATTTCTAAGTTCACATCTAATTAATTCTAGAAGTGTGTATCTATATAATTTAAGTCACGACAAGATGCATGCAGACATCAGTCAAATAATGTCTTCAAGCATAGGTTCAGAATATACTGATAGCATTGAATATTTTCTGATAGCATTGGACATTTTAGAGGAAGAAGAATTTCAGGGACATTCTGAGGAAGAAAATTTGAGTCCCTATCGTTATCGTGGCCCCAATTCAATTCAGATATGACTTTAATAAAAGATAAAATGATTTTGTGATGTGTTTGGCCTAGAAGAATCAAGATTACATCATTTTTCTATGCTTAGTCTAGTGTTACTTAGAATCTTCCTGAGAACAGGGCTGTATTTAATCTTCCTTATTTGAGTGGCATGCACAAGCAGAAAAACTGGTGAGTCATTTGAATAATCCGGCCAGTGTAACTGTGAATATTCTTGAGAACGAAAGAAAGGTTATTCCAATGCTTGGAAACACGTGTATTCTGAGGGGAGTCCTGAGCTGCTGCTCTCTGGTTTCCCTGAGAGCAGAACTTGGGCCAAACATACCAGCTCTGTTCTATAGTGCTTCATACACTCCCATTTCCAGGTGATCGCCAGTTATTACATGATCATGAGAAGATAGACTTTAATTTCAGTGAGCATTAGCATCATCAGCAACAAGTTTTTGCATGTGGTGTGCCAGGTGCTGCATCAAATATGTTAAACCAGCACCCCGCTTGCTCTCTGCACACTTACAATGTTGAGAGTGATGCAGGCTGTTTTGGATATAAGCAAATCTGAAAGGAAAGGTGATTAATAGCAGCAGCGAGAGTCGTGCCTTACGTTTATGTACCACGTTCTGGTTTACAGAGCTCTTAAGAGAGCAGAACATTCCTCCCAGGAAGATGATGGATCCTGTGAGGCAGAAATGTTTCTGGTACCAGTTTCCCTGAAGGGAGTTGAGTCTGTATTTTTATTGAAGGATCATAAGATGCAGCTTCAAAGATGTGATCACAGTCCCAACCAGAGAGAAAATTCCAACTGGAAATAAGGAGCTAGACCATTTTGCTGAGTTTTGATGTGGAAAAGAGTTGGGAAGATCAAGGTACAGGATATATGGAAGATTTAATGAAGCATATAATGTGGAAAGAAGGCAAGGCATATACTTAAGCATTGAAATGGAGCCTGCCAAGTTTACTCAGGTGTCCAGGGCATTATCAGTAGTGGAAAGAAGTGAACCGACATTTCCTTGCTGAGTGCTCGCCTTTCCCTCCTACCTTAGTTCCTGGGCTATTCTGGACAGAGAAAGCATGTGGCTCTCTCCTTCTCAATGGTAAGCCTTTGCATCTGTTACCCCTCTTGTTTTCCTGCTGTCTTCCTACTTGGGCTCAGAGTAACGTTCTTTCTTCTTCCCTCCCATCTACTACCTTAGCTTCTTAATTAAACAAGACTTGGGATCATCCTTCCTCAAAAGTCCTTTCTGAATAATGTCACTAGCATTAAACAACTGGGTCCTTTATTTTATACAGTGCATTGTTGTAAGATACTGCCTTTAATTTAGCCTGTGCCTCCATTGCTTACTTTAGCACCAACCCAGACTGACTTATAGGAGATGCTTTTAAATCAAGTATAGAGGCATAATTGCATGTGCATATGTCATGTACATGTATGTCTGTTGTCAGTTGACTTATGTATGTTCAGTCGTTTGATTATAAGGTTCTTAAACATGGGGACTCTGTCTTTAATGCCTTTTAACACCCCGCAGCACCAGCCCATTTCTTTATTGTTGATTTCCAATAAGTATTATCAGTGGGCAGACGATGATACTTAAAGCGTCGGGAACGGAAATTGGTGTGGCAGCTGCAGCACCACCACTAAACTTGGGGTGGCACTCAGCTTGCACCTCTTTTTCTGAGAGAAATGGGTTGTAATGTGTGCTTAGCGTCTAGCTATCTTGTTTAGCCTAAGTGCTATTTACCTTATGAAGTAAATTAATAAAGCAAGAAAGTCAGTGTTGCATTTTGACTCCTTCGTTTTAAAGGAACCTTTTAGAACAGTTGGCAACGTGCAGTTAGATGAATTCAGAGAGAATCAGTGTCCATGGATGTACTTGATTTGCATTATGGAGCTCTGTCAACACATCAACAAATGAGGTTTACCACTTTGAGAGGTGACATGAAAATATTCGGTGTGGGTTATATAATCACTATCTAACCTTTTGAAAATCTAGCTTTTAACCTTAACTGAAAATCTTGACATTTTGGTTGGGAGCCTTGCTTATGGAACACCTCAGAATAAACTTGGAACTTGAAGGTCAGTGTAGAAACTCATTGTCAATTCAGCGTGGAGAAGCTTACATAACACCTCCGCAGCCAGGTCTGGCTTGTGTTAGTGCTACTATAGCCCCACTCTCATGAGTGCTCCAGCCTCTCATCAGAGGGGCAGGAGGAAACTGAGGTGCAGACAGACAGAGTATACAGATGACAAGGCAAACCTTCAAACAGCACAGAGGACTTAGAGATGCTTGAGAGAAAACTAGATGAGTCTTGAAATACGAGCTTCAGTGTAAACATCCCCAAAGACCAAGTGGATGAAATGGAAGGAAAAGATGAGAAACTTGGAAGAGGCAGACAGACAAATTTGAAACAAGTGTTTCTGTGACTGGAGGGGCAGGCATAAAGTGGTTTAAAAGCATTTTTCGAGGAAGCCAGATACGTCAAAATCAGGGGTTCTTGACAGAGGGCTTCAATGGGGGTGGGGCATTTTTAACTCCAGGCTTTGCAAAAAGAAGGCAGTTGCACTCATCACCCTGTTGAGAATATTCAGCACCCGTATTATTATAAGTGTTGCACATGGATATGGCATCGGGATTGTTCTTTCTCCCCAGCCCGCCACCCCCAAAAAGACAGGAAGAATTTTGAACAGATTTGAAAACAAATGTCTGGGTTGGAGCTTCAAAATTAGGCAGACACAGGGGACAAGAAACCACAGAGACGGTTTACCAGAGACATGGTGATGAAGTGAGACTCCACTGAGCAGAGCGGGCAGGCAGCCTAATAGTTGAACCTGTCAACTCCACAATGGAATGGGTGTCACGTGTTTCTGTGGTTCAAGAAGACCAGAGGTCAAGTGAAGACAATTTGTAGAAGGACAAGGGCTGATAGGTGAGGATAAATATTTTTGAAATGTTTAAGTAGCAAGCAGTTGGGTATTGAAATTTAAAGGAAATGTGTTAGTAGACCGATCATAGCAGCATAAGAGAAAATGAAGGAAAAACCTCTAAGCATGAGATTAGGAATCATTGCATTAGAAATCTTAAATTGTATGGATTGTATGTATGGATTTTACATGTGTGAAAGTCCTAAAATAAGAATATATGGCACGCTCCCTTATTAGTTCACATTTAAAAGCGTATAAAATACAATGTATATTCTGAGGATAAAAATACCATATTACTTTAGATGTTGACTCTATTGGAAATTATAGAGATGATTATCTGTATGAATCTTGAAGTCATTTCTTTCTGTCTAAAGAAACTTATTATTCTCTGCACACACTTCATTTTGGCCTGCGATAAGTCCAACTCAGTCATTGTGCTGCAGCGGAATGTTTTAAACTGAAATGTGCATTGGAATCTGTTTGTTTGCAGCAGATGATTTGACTAAGCTTTGATGCGCAGTCACTTTCTGACATTTGTGTATTTCAGCAGTGAACAATGTAAACTCATTTTCTGAGCACTTTGATTACTTGAACATAGCAGTGCCCATGGCATGTGACAGGGAAGAGCGCTCTATCCACTAATCAGATAGATATGCTTCAAGCGTATTTACACAAAATAATGAAAACAGCTGTTAGATACCTTTAAACTTGAGTGTGTTTTGTTATTAATCTACTAGCCTGTACACATGACACTATAATTCTTCGCTCACTCAAGTTGCCTTTAATGACACAGTAATAAAACTGAGAGGGATGAAAGTAATGGAATTGTAGAATGTAATGCCTCAATTGTTCTACAGTGTCTTCCTTTTTGCCAAAATAAACCACAATTAGGTCCATATGGTGTTTTGAAGTTTTCAAGCAATGACCCTAATAAAAAGTAATGAATTTCTGACAAAAGAAAGCATGGCTCTCTTTTAAACAGATATCTTCACTATTGATCTAGATATGATTGCTGACTGATATGCTAATAGAAGAAGAAAGGTTCGATGTGCTTGGTACAAGTACTTTCATTTGTGGTTTATTACTCATAAGAAATTCACATTTTAAAGGTAGAAATATTATAATCCATTAACTATGTCTCCTTTGTCTTGAAGACCTGTACTTAAAGCAAAGAAGGTAGGTATTCTTCAAGAACAGGAAATTTCAAAGGCATCTATAATACTTGCGATCGTCCCAGTGAAAGGGTTGCAAGAGTTTGTTTTGGGGGATATCCTGTTATTACATACATTGGGCCTTTGAGGTACTTGGTTTTATCCGTGTGAAGTTTTTATGAATTTCAAACTGCTTCAAGGGATAATTACATTTTATTCCAAGTACACCCACCTCATCTTCAAACTATATGTAAGTAATGCATCACTGGGATTATTTGCTTAGAAATTGATTGTAAAAATATCAGAGTCAGTAAGATCCCTAGATTATCCTTAATATTAATACAGCAGTATATGTAGCCAAGAGTGTTGAGAAAAATTAGAAAAACAAACTGAATAGTAGATTATAATAGCTTTGGTGGTGCGGGTGGGAGGGAAAGAAGTTTAAAGGAAGATGCGAAGGGAGAGGATTAGCATCATTTTAACTAGGAATCCCTGGATTTGAAGCAGTGCTCAGCATTTTCCCTCTGTGTAACGTATTTACTTTTCTGAATCTTGGCTTCCTCATCTAAGAGACAGGGATCATGGTAAGGGTTACGATAATGTACACAATACAGCTAACAGACTGCCTGACAAATAGGTACTGTATCAGTGCCGTTTATGGTTGTTATTAGTATTACTCAGATTGACCTCTTAAAGTAGCTCATTAGTATGATTTCTACTTAGCGTGTTCCGTGTGTGTGTGTATGGATGTTGAATTCACTTGTACAATTCAGTACATATTGTCTGAGTCCCTACTATGTGCTGAGAATGTTCATAGCACTGTGGAAAATGCAATGCTAAATAAACCTCTTTTTAAGAGGTTCTGATCTGATGGACCCGTAGGAGTTGGACTCTAAATGTACACTGTAAATGTACAAATGTGGAGGTGCAAACAAATTTCTTGGGAAACAGCAGGAAGCGAGAACAATTTACCCTGGGTGGGACATGGGAAGCTACATAAAGAAGAATGGGTGTAGGGGCGGGAGTGTGTGAAGTGAAGGCTGAGAGTTGAAAAGGGGACCGTGACATTAGGAATAATGAAGGTAGTGGTGTGAGGAAGACTGGGTAGGAGGTACGGCTGGAAAGCCACGTTCACAAAGTCACTAGATGGCTGTTGTCCATTGTATCACATTGAGCATCATGTGATCTTGCCCTCAAGGACAAAAAATTGCCACCAAAATGTTATGAGAATGAGGCTGACAGCCTCATTTGTCAGCTGCACCCAGCATACCTGGCCAAAGGGTCACGTTAGTTCTCAGAATTGTGAATAATTCATTGAAATTCTATTTGCTGTTCATTTGTTTGGATATATACTTTTTGGATCAATATGGTGAATGAATGAATGAATGAATGAATGAATGACACATATGTTTACGTAGCATTTTTCTTTTTTAATATACATAGTAAAAATAAATTTCAGCCTACTATCATACTGCATTATATCAAATTCCAAATTGGTTAACTCTGAATTTGTGATGTTTGATCATTTTGCTTAGCTATCAAAATAATTTTTTATTTGCAAAACTCTGCATGTCTTTTTTAAAAACAGAATCAGAGGCCCCTGGGTGGCTCAGTTGGTTGAGCAGCCAACTTCAGCTCAGGTCATGATCTCAAAGTTTGTGAGTTCAAGCCTCAGGTTGGTTGGCTGCTGTCAGCACAGAGCCCGCTTAGGATCCTCTGTCTCCCTCTTTCTCTGCCCCCTCCCCCGAGTTGTGGTCACTCGCACGCACTCTCTCTCTCTCTCCCACTCTCTCTCTCAAAAATAAATAAATTAAAATGAAACAAAATTAAAAAAAAAAGAATCATATCTTAACATTTTATGAACAGTTCATCATATAATTGACCAGAAGTTACTATTGTATAGCTACCATGTTCTTATTTCCTTGAGATATGAATTACAACCTACATCATCGCCATTTCTTACTAACATTTTATGATATTTTGAGAGACTGTGGTTGTGCATTTGAAACCCGACCTAAACTGGGAAACATACTTTAACATTGGTTTGAAGATTGGTGATACCTTCTCAACTAAAACAATTACATTGCATTTCTAAGTTACATCCTTCATGCAAATGCGTGTGTATTCTCCATTCTAAAGATTGGTAGCGTGTAGAGTAGGTACCAATTGCCGTGGGGGGTGTGTGGCTGGATATAAAGAGATGCTACCGGCGTGACTGACAGCTGAACACATGTGTCACACTTACCTGCATAAATGTCGTCTCCTTTATGGCAGTCCACTGCACTCTTTCTGTCCATGGTAACAACCCTCTGAAACCTTTTGCTACTCTTCTTTACTAACTACTTAGGTCCACATAACTTTCACTGTAATGTCAATGTTACTGGCAGATCTTTGTTCTTTGAAGAGTACATTTGATTTGGGGAATTAGTCAAATACTAATTAGATCCCTGTCTCATGGATCAAAGTTTTCCATCTTGAAGGACAAGAGACTAAATTTATGAGATGGTTGTTTGCTTGGTTGTTTCATTTATGGTTTTGGTAGTGCTTCACATGGTTGGAAAACCCATTCCAGAAACAATAAGAGCACCAAGGTAATTGGTTTGCCGACGTCAAACCTTCATGGGGACATACACCTTCAAGTTTATTACTTGCTTTTTTTTTTATAATGTTTTTTTTAAATTTTTTTAATGTTTATTTATTTTTGAGACAGAGAGAGACAAAGCATGAATGGGGGAGGGTCAGAGAGAGGGAGACACAGAATCTGAAACAGGCTCCAGGCTCTGAGCTGTCAGCACAGAGCCTGACGCGGAGCTCGAACTCACGTACCGTGAGATCGTGACCCAGGCTGAAGTCGGCCGCTTAACCGACTGAGCCACCCAGGCACCCCATTACTTGCTTTTTTAAAGCATATTAGTTTTTAAAAATGTGTTGCTCCTTTATGTCCTGTCAGATGCATTATTTATGTCAAGAGTATTTGCAGGCATCTTGACTCCAGCCAGGAAATGTCCCTTGTTGTCTTTGATTCTGCATTATTTCCTTTATCCTTCAACTTTTTAAAAAGTTGTTTCACACAACAAGAACTTTCTAAAGTAATATCATCTGTAAAAATTGTCCTTGAAGACATAGTATCTCAATGCTGTGAATCCATTATGATCAACTTGCTCTCTCGTTAGTCTTCATGTTGTGTAGCGGTGAGTGTTGTTAGAGAAAAGTCAGTAGTCAGTCTAATTTTTTGTACCTTACAGTAACTTGATATTTTTGCATTATTGTCCCAAATAATTTTTCTTCACTTTAAATCCAATAGCTTTACTAGAATAAGACTTTTATATTAATTCTTGGTGGTTTCCCTCCTGATATTCAATGTTTCTTTGAATATATATACATATATAATTTATCTTTTATTTTTAAAGTTTCCTTTAAGTATAGTAAAGCCCTATGATATATTAATATTATAGGATATTAATTGATCCTTGGATAATCTCTTGAGTGGAATTAGGATCCTCTGTTAGGGGTGGGGTTTACTTAGGAACTACTGGCTTAAGATCACTTAGATTTTTTTTCCTCCACAGTATGTAGTGAGTTGTGTGGAAAATAAGTTTTACTCTCTTAACTTTTGTGTTTTTCTAGCGGTTCTGAATGACTGAAAACTATTGCTTTTTTTAACCTCACAAAATTATGAACCCTCATTCTTTTGTTAGATTTTTTAAATAGCTTTACTGAGGTTAATGGATATACAATAAAAGTACAAATAAAGTTTGGATTTTCTATAATTTTATTAAAATGGAAACATACAGCATGCATTCCTTTTTATCTGGCTTCTTTCAATATATATATATATATATATATATATATATATATATATATATATATATATAAATCAACTCTGGTTGTTTGTTTCAGTTAGTTTATTCTTCTCTATTGCTGAGTAGTATGCCATTGTATGGATATACCACAATTTATCTGTCCATTTGTTGATGTACATTTGGGTCATTTGTAGTTTTTGAATATTACAAATGAAGCTACTGTGAACATCTGTGTGCAAGTCTTTGCATAGACAGATGCTTTCATTCTCTTGGGTAAATACTTGGGTGTGTAATAGCAGGTCATATGATAGATGTGTGTTATTTTTTTTAAGAAACTGCCAAAGTTTTGAAAAGGACTTGTGCCATTTTACATTCCCACCTGCATTGTGTGAAAGTTCCAGTTTTTCCACATCCTCACCAACACTTGTCAAGGTTAGTTGTTGTTTTTTTTAATTTTTGAACAAATATGTACAATATTTTCTCCTTGTCTACGCCTTATCTTTAATAATGCCTTTTGAGGAGCAAAGGTTCTTAATTTTGGTGAAATCCATCTTACTCATTATTTTTATTTTGTACATCATATTTTTGGCATTCAATCTCAGCAATCTTTATCTAACCCAAGGACATCAAAGTTTTCTCCTAGGTTGTCTTCTGGATGTTTTATAATTTTAGATTTTACATTTAATATGATGACCCATTTTGAGTTAATTTTTGCATATAATGTGAGGTATGGATCCAAGTGTATTTTTTTTTTTGCATTTGGAAATCCAATTATTCCAACACCACTTGTTGAAAAAATACTTTCTCAATTGGATTACTTTTAGAACTTTATTTAAAAATCAGTCAGCCATATATGTAAGGTCTGTTTCTTGAATTTCTATTCTATTCCATTAATCTATTTGTCTAACACGATGCCATGATTATGACATGCCTTAATCATGACACTTAGAATTTTTCTATTATAGCAATAAGTATTGAAATCAGGTGGCATAAGTTCTCCAGATTTTTCTTCCTTTCCAGTTTTTTTAAAAAATTCTGAGTTCTTTGCATTTCCATGTGTATTTTAAAATAAGGTTGTCAGTTTCTTTTTTTTAGGTTTATTTATTTAATTTGAGAGAAAGAGAGTGCTAGCAGAGAATCTGAAGCAGGCTACATGCTGTCAGCACAGAGCCCAGTGAGGGGCTGAAGTTACAATCTGTGAGAACATGACCTGAGCTAAAATCAGAAGTCAGTTGCTCAACCAACTGAGCCACCCCAGCACCCCAAGGTTGTCAGTTTCTTTAAAAG